>NW_024470767.1:3130170-3242670 GCF_017639515.1 Carcharodon carcharias
TTAGTCTTTCATAAAGTCTGACGCATGTATTAGCTGAAGAAAGAGTAACCTTTGAAAACAGACAAAACAGAGGAGCATCATGGTGAAGCCGGATTTCAGGCTGCTGTGCCTTATATAGAGATATCACCCGTGCCAGGCCTGGGAGTTTAGGCAGCAAAGACACAATTAATCAGATCAGGCATCACAAGGACAACTTACTGATTCCACAGGGGGAACATAGGAACAGAAGGAGGCCACTCAGCCCCTTGAGCCTGTTCTGCCATTCAATGAGGTCATGGTTGATCTGTGACCTAATTCCTGCCTACATCTCATTTTCCTTAATACCTTTAAATAACAGAAACCCATCAATCTCATGTTTAAAATTAACTGATTGAGCATCAACTATTGTTGTGGAAGAGCGTTCCAAACTTTTACCTAATTTCACTTCTGAAAGGTCTGCCTCCATTTTCTTTAGACTATGCCTCTAGTCCCAGATTCCCCAACCAATAGAAATAGTTTCTTGCCCATAACTTCCCCGTAATATCTTGAAAACTGCGATCAAACCAACTCTAAAGCTTCTAAATTTCAGGGAATGCAACCTTAGTCTGTTCAATCTTTACTCATACACAGCATTTGTTTATCTCGAAGGGAAATTTGAGAACGCCAATTGATTTCAATGCCCTGGGGAGGAGTAACGGTTGGTTTGGTGGGGTTGGGGGCAGGGGGAGAACAGGACCACCTGCTCCAGATCATTATCAGTGTGGATGTCAGGGACAAAATGATCAGGCTTTGTCGCTGACAGCTCCCACAGTTGATCAGCATGAAGAGGTTTACAAGTGGATAATGAGCACTCGAGTGAGATATCAGCAGGTTGCTGTGAACTACAGCAACTCATTCCGGCGCACATCAGGAACGTGGTCATTGGATCATTCACCACCAGCACATGCAGTAGGTGCTAAGGAATGCTGGAGACACACATTGCACCCTCTGCGATTCCACCCCTACAATTAAACCAATACCCAACCTTGGCCATGGCATTAGGTCAGATACTGGTTCCCCAGCAGTCCTGTCCGGCCTGTAACTACTCCTACCAGGTGACCTGCTGTCATGGTATGGCGCACTCTTCTGTCTTGTGCCATTCTCACACATCCGCAGTCGCTCGTCTGCAACCGTTCTGTGACCCCCGTCATCCAACTACCCCCAGGTCGACCCCACTCCTGCTGCCCTCCACGTTACACTCCAGAAGAGATCTCTGCAGTTTTTCAGCCCTGATCAAATGGCTGGGATACTGACATTTTCTTTTCTGGATGTCACTTTTTTTTTTTTAAAAGAGTTCTCTTACTCTTGCAACTTCAAGCACCACTTCATTTGTTGTAAGCTTCCACATTTCAAAGGCTCTATTTTCTACAACAGATCTTTATTTATTGTCCAGGTTTCTGAGACACACAGAAAAGTTAACACATCCTTCATCTCCAAAATTACTTCTGGCTATGTCTATCCTTCTAATTTTGGCATCACATTGACCATCTTCTGTTATCATTTGCCCAAAATAGACAAACTTATCTACTTGTTCCAGTGTGGCACCATCCACTTCAATCTACACTCTTGCTTCCTCTAATGCATTCTTTCTAATTACCATCGTTTCGTACCTTTCTGGTGTTCACACTCAATCCATATTCTAAACTTCTAGATTTTACTTGATGATATTTGTTGAATCTCTTCAGACTCTACAAGCAGCGCTGTGCCACCTGCATACTGCAAGTTTGTTAAGCTCTTGCCTTCAATTCCAGGCAGAGAGCGAGGTAATTAAATGGCAGTGCCCACAGTTAGTTGAAGATGAGTTGTTCTCATCTACACAATGGTGACCGAGTTGGGGGGGGGATTTGAGAAAGTCACTATACAAAGGTTGACACGTTACAAGAGGAACGCCTTTAACACAGTACAATGCCTCAAGGCTGACCAAACATCGTAACAACAGGAAGTGGCAGCATCCACAAGCTGTTAATGATACAGAATGATGGGCAAAGGTATTTGATGGCCCACTCTGTAGTGCTGTTACTAGTTATTTGAATATTCAGTGAGTTAAACTGAAGTAAATATGACTTAATCTCATGTCACATTCTGAACTCACTGCCCAGGGTTGCTCTCAGGACATAACCACCTCCTGGAACCAGTGCAATGCACAAAGTTTTCAAAATACCTAAAGCAAGCAAGCTTGAAGGCAGAATGAGTCATTGTCAGGTTGGGTGTTCATTCACCTGTTAGGTGGACATTTCTCCCACCCACTGGGGGGGGTGCAGGGAGAGAGGGGACACCCAGGGGAAGGGGAAGGCAGCACCCAGGGGCAGGAAGGGGTGTGCCTGGGGGGGGGAAATATTTAAGGGAACAGGGGCCTCAGGGACTAACTGAGAAACAGTGTGAGTCTTGGGAATTTGTTATGGAGAGGGGTTTGAAGGAATGCTCTTGTCCCTGCTCGTTCAGCATTGCTAAGTAGTCTGCAGTCATTGGGACTTTTTAAAAATTCATTCACAGGATGTGGGTGTCGCTGGCTAGACCATCATTTAGTGCCCATCCCTAACTGCCCTCTAGAACAGAGTGGCTTGCTATGCCATTTCTGAGGGCATTGAAGAGTCAACCACATTATTGTGGATCCTGCAATGTGGAGGTTTCTTTTTTGAAAAAGAATGCAGCTTAGTTTATATTGATGTATCCAGGATTAGGAAAGGTCCAATTGGCTCCCCACCTCCTGGGAGAAGCACTAAACTATTAAATCTTCCAGCCCTCCACACACCTACCCGAAGCCTGCCTGCTTATCGACGAGATGCTGCTATCTGATGCAAACCATTACAACCACGAGCGTTACCTCAGTGGGTCCCACACACACGCAAACTTCCCTTCTCCAAGCCCTTAACTCTCACAAGATTGCCTCTGCTGTATGGCTCCTGGAAATTTCACCCCAACAGCTATTCCTTGAACCTTGTAAATGGCTGGTCCTCATCCATGAGGCGACGCAGCTCTCTAGAGTTTGAGCTTTGACATCACGAGGGCAGTGACAGCGAGTGTGAGGGGCTGGCAATCAGCAACAGGAGCTGTGGGGGAATCCCACAGTCACAGTCCCATCCCCAAGGCCAGGACACCAGCTGGAGTCAGCCAACAGTACAGGAGTTTGAACCTGAAATCAAACTGAATCTATGTAACGCAGTCCCAGGCTAGTTGGGGGTTTCAGTCTCTTGGAAGTAATGGGGAACTCTAATTTAATAACATACTGCGGTACAATAATATACGCACATTTATACAGCACCTTTAAACTTGCAAAAGCACACAAGGTGTGGTGCTTTAGAGAAATCAAACAAATATCAGCAATGCCACGTTTGAAGATCAGCCAGATGACTGAAGGCTTGGCCGGAGAGCTAGAATTAAGGAGTATGTTAAAGGGGGAGAGAGAGCTAGAAAGGTTTAGGAAGGGAATTCCAAAGCTTAGAGCCCAGACACTGGAGGCATGGCTGCCAACTGTGGAGCCATTAAAAATAGGGATGCTCAAGAGACCAGATTCGGAGGAAGGTAGAGATCTCAGAGATTACAGAGATAGAGAGCAGCATGACCTCTATTCAGGCAGGATGCAGTGAATTTTTATATGCTTCATCCAACAGTGACACAAGACGCCAGTAAAAATATTCTGAACATTAGCAAGTGAAACATCAGCACCGTGACTAAGATGATTTTGTGAAGAACTTGATTGCGATCAGGCTGAGATTCCGTGCGTGTTCCGACCCAGCACCAGCTCTCTCCCAACTGGATGCACATACAGCTTTCCAACTCCACCCCTTCCCCAGAAAGCACTAGCCAGGTCAGCAGCCTCCCCTAGGGGAGAAGCCTTTCATCTCACGCCAGCTATTGATGGAACTGGAGATTTGACATAACTTGTAGAACTGAGGAACCGTTGCCATAAAACTGTTACATGCTCATTTACAGACTAAAACAAGCTTTGTGATAGTCCACGCATCAGAACAAGCACCAACAACACTTCAACAGCTCACTGCGGGGAGAAAATGGAGGGCAGCCTAAGGCTGATTTGTAGTTTTCTCATTTTCCCAAAGTCGGAACAAAGTAATTGGGGAGTTGGGAAGCTAGCAGTAAGTTTTCACCAAATTAGTAATAGGGGAGAGAAAGAATTCACCAAGGGCAGGCCAATGGAGGGGGCTTGACAGAGGTAAGGGGATGCATTTTTGGAAAGAAGGAAGAGTTCAAGGAAGGCGAGAGAGAAAAATTTCAAGAGAAAGGGGAGATGCATGCAGCACGCCTTCCTGAGAGGGGTTTGGTGGCAAAAGGAGGACAATATACAATAAATATTCCATCTTCCTGCCCACAGTCAGCTAATCAATGATATACATACATACCAGATACAGAGTTAGGAGATTTCACCTCAAGGTCATGGTGATTGCTGACATAGTGAAATTGAATGGCAGTGTACCATGGGAAATGCCGGTACAGGAGTACGAGAGAAAATCACGGAATAGAAATACAAGATAGATAAATCCAGTGGGGAATTCAGGAGAAACTTCTTTACCCAGAAAGTGAGGAGAATGTGGAACTCACTCCCACAGGGAGTGGTTAAGGTGAATACTATAGATATGTTTGAGGGAAACACAAGGGAAAAGGGAATAGAAGGGTAGGGTGATAAGGTGAGGTGACAGGAGTTGGGAGGAGGCTCATGTGGAGCATACCCCAGTTGGGTTAAATGGCCTACTTCTGTGCTGTACATTTTATATAAAGCCTGACCTAAACTTCCAACAGCAGAAAGTCAGGTTCATTTAATCTTAATGGCTTTTTCTTGCTATAACAATTCCTCTGATCTGATTGTAAATCCTCTAAATAACCTGTGCTACTTAACAGGTTAAGATCAATTTGAGATCTTGAATTTGCCATACAGCAACTCATTAAGCGATTGGTTGAACTTTGACTGAATGGAGTGTTGGAGAAGGTACTGGGACTATATAACAGGTGTAGCTGTCAATGACATTCTGCCCTGGGTAAGAAGCCCTTTCCTTCTACCTGTGTTTATGACCATCTTATCAATCTGAAATGCTTCCAAATCTCTTCATACAATTCGTTGTGCTTGGAGTTTGGGGACTCGTTTATGCAGGGCAAACACAGCAGCTACCCTGTGCCATACAATATCCTATAGGCAAGCAGTCAAATTTACATTAAAGAGCTAACGCAGCTTACGTTTACACTCACGAACACCACTGAAGACAAAAAGACCCAGGTTGTCCAGGAAAACCACATTCGTCAACTGTGTCCAATAGCAGCATTAAGGTGAAGACCCTGTCTAGTTCACCCTCAATCATCCTGGGAGTTGCCTGATATAGTGATAATGGAGTTGTCAGTCAGTTTCTAACAGACCAGATGTGAAGCGAGGAAACCCCACTGTGGTGCAAAGCTTTAGGAACCATAGGTCCAAAGTGTCCTGTTCCTCCCAAGCTTGTTCCATCCACCACAGTCATGTCTCAAATTACCCAGTCTGGATTCCAGAATATCTCCCAAAAGAAGGGAACAAAAACAACCTAATTTGCAGTTCAATGAATCAGTATCAACAGCTTCCACCCTCTCTCGAGGGAATCTGTTCCACAGATCAGCAACTTGCTGAATGAAATATTGTTCCCACTTTGTATTTCCACTCTTCAAGGACAGACCATGCCCTCTGGACCTCGTGTTCTGGAACAAGCTGAGACAACTCTTCATGGTCAACAATATTCAGTCCCTTTGGAATCCAAAAAGTTACACCACCTCTCAACCTCTCTTTAACAATAAGATGATGGCTGATTCACATCACCAGCCCTTAGAGCCCATCCCCTCAATCGTTCTGGCTTCTCACAGGCTAGTTCAGCTGTGTCTCTAAACAGCTTCCCTATGGCTCCAAAGCTGAGATCACTGTCTCACACACCAGCTATAAATCAGAACAGCCTAGTGTGATTAATCCAGAGGTGATGGAGACATCCCATGTGTATGACAAAGAGCCAAAGCATCCAAAAGGGCTGCGTCCTGGCTCTTGCATTGTGCTGCCTTCCCTTTGTGAGTTGATGACGTTCCAGGCCCCTGTCCTCTCAAACAGCCAGTTCTCATTGGCATCAACCTCAAGTGCCAGGAGTCAGATTTTTACCAACACACGTCAGAGCTCCAGAAACACAAAGCTTGGATAGATTACAGTTAGCTGGAAAAAGCAGAGACACATGCTGGGTAGGGGCCTATACTGGCATGCTTGCGTGTGTTTGGCATGTTGCTACATGAACAGCCCTGCTCACTTTTTCTTCCTGCTCTGCAAGAAGCCACAGAAACAGTTCCTGATGAAAATGCCTAAAGGGAAATGGGAGGCACTCTGGCTACCTGCATTCTTTTCCTTCCTGTTTGTGCAACCACTCAACAGGATGAACCTCCAAAAGAGCCCCAAACACAGCTCACAACAACAACGTATACTTATACAGCACCTTCAATGTAATTAAACATCCCAAGGTGCATTCTAAAACAAAATATGACACCGAGCCACAGAAAGAGATAGCTTAGTCAAAGAGGTTGGTCTTTAGCAGCGTCATAGAGGAGGAATGCAAGCTAGAAGGGTTTGGGGAGGATATTCCTGAGCTTAGGGGCTAGGCAACTGAAGGCATGACCGCCAATAGTGCAGCGGTTAAAACTGGAGATGCTCAAGGGGCCAAAATTGGAAGGACACCGAGATCTCAAATGGTTTTGGAACTGAAGGAGATTAAAGAGAGAGGGAGGGGCAGGGGCATGGAGGATGTTAAAATCACCACACTGCTTGACTGGGGGGCCACTGTAGGCCAGCAAGCTCAGGGGTAAGGGGTGAATGGGACTTCGTGCGAGTTAAGATAATGGCAACAGAATTTAAGATGACTTCAAGTTTACAGAGGGTAGAATATGGGAGAGCAGCCAGCAGTGTGCTGGAATAGTCTAAAGGCAATGAAACCATGGATGAGGGCTTTAGCAGATGAGCTGAGACAGACAATGTAACAGAGGTGGAAATAGGTGGCCCAAGTGATGGCAAGAGTCTGTGGTTGGAAACTTATCTCAGAATCAAATGTGGTACGACGGTTACAAACAGTCTGGGTCAGCCTCAGCCTGTTGCCAGGGAGAAGGGATGAAGTCAGTAGTCAGGGAACAGTGTTTGGAATGGGGGCTGAAAACAATAGTGTCAGTCTTCCCAATATTTAATTGGAGGACGTTTCTGCTCATCCGGTACTGGAGGTTGGATAAGCCGTCTGATAAATTAGCAACAGTGGAGGAGTCGAGAGAGGTGGTGGTGAGGTAGAGCTGGGCGTCGTCACTGTACATGCGAAATCTAACATTGTGTAACAGGGATTTAAGCCCCCTGTGGGAGGCCAGTTTACAATCTGGGCCGACAATGACATTGCAGCGAGCGCTGTACTGTCCCCGACGTACAGCAGAGGCCCTAGTGCCGGTTGCTGTGGCTCAAACAGATTATCACCCACACAGGACTATTAGAGATGGGACATATCCCAGCGTCGGGACCAACTTTCCAGCCTCGTTCCCTACAAAATATTAGACAGTAGCTGATTATTTACCTCGTAAATAGTTTGCAGAATCTTGCTGTGTATTTTGAAGTAATTCATGGTGTCACCAGCCGAGAGACATTTGCCACACGGAGTTACAGTACACTGTGTGAATGCAAGGCTCTCTTTCAAGAGACGTCACACTGTAATCACTGCACACCTACACATCTTGTGAAATATTTCAAAACTCAGGGCGAGATTGTGGTCACCCATACCTGCAACTAAATCCACACAAATGGGAGGGATGCAGGTATCAAGCTGCATCACAACACAAGCAGGAGATTCCCTGCATGCGTCCCATTAGATACATAATGATCAGGGTGAGAGAATTGAGTCGAGCGACTGTTTGTAGCACTGGGAAAGGGTTATTTATTTTGAATCTTTGGTCTCCAGCATCACCACCTTACTCTCTGCAACCAGCTTACCATTGATACAAGGTGACTCCCCTTCCCTCACTGTGGGAGCCCATTTCAGGAGGGGCTGGGGTCAACATACATGGGGACCAGTGAGGATGTGCTGTTTGCCTCCTCCTCGAGCACCTGGGGAAGGTACACAAAGCCACATTTATTCCCCATCTCAAAAGTGGACCAAGGAGGTTCTGGGCCTTGTCACAACCAGGCTAAGAGGGGTGATGGGATTCCTCGCTTTGCCCCCCAATCCTGAGTTGGTTATAACAGAATTTGAATTTATACGAGGAGTTTAATATATTGCTGAAAGAAGAGACATGGCTAGGCTTTTTGTCTTGCACTCTTCAGGACACTTTGCAAGAATACCAATCTAAGGGGGAGAAACAAGAATTTCTAATGTAAGCAAAGAGAGTGCTGATTGGTCAGCAAGCGGACTCTGTTGAAGGCCTTGTCATAGAGAATGCACCAGTGATGGTGGCTAACAGAAAACTGCCAAGCATTGTTGGAGATTTAAACCAGGTAGCTTGACCCTGGCTGGTCAAGGCATTACCCTGAGGAATGAGTCAGCGAATGGCTGGGTCTTATTTTGTTTAGCTGAAACAGGCACCGTGTACATGTTCTTTCTGTCTGCAAAGAACAGGGCCCTGTGTATTAATATATGCAGCTTCCAGTACACACACATGCAGCAAACTGCAAGCCCAACTGGCAATCTTAAATTGGT
The DNA here is from genome assembly GCF_017639515.1 of Carcharodon carcharias. Lineage (NCBI taxonomy): Eukaryota > Metazoa > Chordata > Chondrichthyes > Lamniformes > Lamnidae > Carcharodon > Carcharodon carcharias. The sequence continues at coordinate 3,138,861 of NW_024470767.1, forward strand.
TGAGAGAGTAATTCTTAGCACACTGAGGATTATTTAGCTAGTATTGTCCAAATGCGGAATCACATCTAATGTTGGACGTTGAGTTTTGAAAGCAGAGGTGGCAGCACAGTGGTATACAGTCGAAGGGAGTTGCCCTGTGAGTCCTCAACATCGACTCCGGACCCCATGAGGTCTCATGGCATCAGGTCAAACATGAGCAAAGAAACCTCCGGATTACCACGTACCGCCCTCCCTCAGCTGATGAATCAGTGCTCCTCCATGTTCAACACCACTTAGAGAAAGCACTGGGGGTGGCAAGGGCTCATTGTATTCTGGGTGGGGGACTTCAATGTCCATCAGCAACAGTGGGTCAGTGACACCACTAGTGACCGACTCCTAAAGGACATAGCTGCTAGATTGGGTCTGCAGCAGGTGGTGGGGGAACCAATAAGAGGGAAAAACATACTTGACCTCATCCTCACCAACCTGCCTGCTGCAGATGCATCTGTCCATGACAGTATCGGTAGGAGTGACCACCACACAGTCATTGCGGAGACGAAGTCCCACCTTCATATTGAGGATAACCTCCATCGTGTTGTGTGGCACTACCGCCGTGCTAAATGGGATAGATTTCAAACAGATCCAGCAACTCAAGACTGGGCATCCATGAGGTGCTGTGGGCCACCAGCAGCAGCAGAATTGTACTCGGATACAATCTGTAACCTCATGGCCCAGCATATCCCCCACTCTACCATTGCCTTCAAGACAGGGTGAACCCTGGTTCAACGAAGAGTGCAGGAGGACAGGTCAGGAGCAGGACCAGGCATACCTAAATATGAGGTCTCAACCTGGTGAAGCTATAACACAGGACTACCTGTGCGCCAAGCAGCACAAGCAGCAAGTGATAGACAAAGCTAAGTGATCCCATAACCAATGGATCAGATCTAAGCTCTGCAGTCCTGCCACATCCAGTTGTGAATGGTGATGGACAATTAAACAACTCACTGGAGGAGGAGGCTCCACAAATATCCCCATCCTCAATGATGGAGGAGCCCACCAGAAGTGCTGAGTGGATGGTCCATCTCAGCTTCCTCCAGAGGTCCCCAGCATCACAGATGCTAGTCTTCAGCCAATTTGATTCAGTCCACATGATATCAAGGAATGGCTGAAGGCACTGGATACTGCAAAGGCTATGGGCCCTGACATATTCCTGCAACAGTACTGAAGACTTGTGCCCCAGAACTTGCTGCGCCCCTAGCCAAGCTGTTCCAGTGCAGCTACAACACTGGCATCTACCCGGCTATGTGGAAAATTACCCAGTTTATGTCCTGCAAACAAAATGCAGGACAAATCCAACCTGGCCAATTACCACCCCATCAGTCTACTCTCAATCATCAGTAAAGTAATGGAAGGGGTCATCAACAGTGCTATCAAGCGGCACTTGCTTAGCAATAACCTGCTCACTGACACCCAGTTTGAGTTCCACCAGGGCCACTCAGCTCCTGACCTCATTACAGCCTTGGTTCAAACATGGACAAATCAGCTGAACTCCTGAGGTGAGGTGAGAGTGACTGCCCTTGACATCAAGGCCGCATTTGACAGAATGTGATATCAAGGAGGTCAGTCATCTCAGCTCCAGGACATCACTGCAGGAGTTCCTCAGGGTAGTGTCCTCGGCCCAACCATCTTCAGCGGCTTCATCAATGACCTTCTTTCCATTATAAAGTCAGAAGTGGAGATGTTCGCTGATGATTGCACAATGTTCAGCACCATTCGTGACTCCTCAGATACTGAAGTAGTCCATGTCCGAATGCAGCAAGACCTGGAAATTATCCAGGCTTGGGCTGACAAGTGGCAAGTAACATTCGTGCCACATAAGTGTCAGGCAATGACCATCTCCAACAAAAGAAAATCTAATCATTGCCCCTTGAATTGCCCACCATCAACATCCTGGGGATTACTATTGACCAGAAACTGAGCTGGACTAGCCATATAAATACTGTGGCTACAAGAGCAGGTCAGAGGCTAGGAATCGTGCAACAACTAACCCACCACCTGACTCCCCAAAGCCTGTCCACCATCTACAAGGTACAAGTCAGGAGTGTGATGGAATACTCCCCACTTGCCTGGGTGAGTGCAGTTCCAACAACACTCAAGAAGCTTGATACCATCCAGGACAAAGCAGCCCCGCTTGTTTGGCACCACATCCACAAACCTTCACTCCCTCCCCCACTGACACACAGTAGCAGCAGTGTGTGTACCATCTACAAGATTCACTGCAGGAATTCACCAAGGCTCCTTCGACAGCATCTTCCAAACCCACGACCACTACCACCTGGAAGGACAAGGGCAGCAGATAGATGGGAACACCACCACCTGGAAGTTCCCCTCCAAGTCACTCACCATCCTGACTTGGAAATATATCACCGTTCCTTCACTGTCGCTGGGTCAAAATCCTGGAACTCCCTCCCTAACAGCACTGTGGGTGTACCTACACCACATGGACTGCAGCGGTTCAAGAAGGCAGCTCAGCACCACCTTCTCAAGGGGCAATTAGGGATGGGAAATAAATGCTGGCCCAGCCAGCGACACCCGTATCATCTGAGCGAATATAAAAAAAAAGGACTAGTTGGGTACAGTCTGTACCTTGCCCATTATGAACAGTGGCAGGGACACGCTGTTTGATACGACCTGCCAGTCTTTGGGACTGTACGGCCTACACACCTAACATCACACTGGCACTGAAATTCATATACCACATTACTCATGTGTGTGATGGGCAGAATGTCTTTTTGGCTTGACAGCAGCATCCTCTCTCTGAGAGCTCTGCAGACTGTCTCCATAAAAAGCAGCTTGTGTCCTTCGCAAATGCAACATTGCAGCTGCTGCTGCCAGTGTCCTTTGCAAAAAAGTTCAACACCTAGGTATGTCCAGCCGATGACATTATAATGACTATTTTATAGAACAGATTCACAACAGCCTTTATGGTGCTGTCATTTTATAACTTCTGTGGGACTGGAGTCACGTATATATACGCCTGACCAGGCCAAGGGGGTGAGTCTACTGCCCTGAGGACTTTTGTCTTTGTATATATAAAAGAGTTTAGCAGCTCTTCCAACATTATCTTATTCTTCAATGGCAGGCCAGGAGAACTGCAGAGGCACAGAAAGATGCCAATCTACTTTTCTTCATTTGAATTGGTTAAGGAAGACTTGTTGGTTTGGATCCCTCTCTCCAGCAATCCAATCAGATTAAGCACTGAGGGACATAAGGCTGAAATATTGTCCAATCCTCAATCTCCTTGCAAGACTCCCAACAGCTCAGCTCCCACACACCATGATACCAAACACTGGTGCGCCAACTCCGGTAACACTTTCCCCTAAATGTGACTCCTCTCCTGAAGAAACTGATCGATCAGCAGCCGACAACCTCAGGTACCTCACCCAACTGACCATTCTGCACGGAGGTTGTTCGACTCTGAAGAGACATTATATCCAATCACTCCCTCGGCAACAACTGCCAGGAGCAGGAATCTGGGATGTCTCCATTCTCCAATCCAAACGGGATATGGAGGCAAGAGGCCAAAGGCAATGAACCCTCCATGACCTATGCCAGCCATGGTTCAGTGGGAAGCAGTCTCCCCTTGGAGTCAGAAGGTTGTAAGTTCAGGTCCCATTCCAGAAACTTGAGTAGATAACCCAGGTTTACATTCCTGGTGCAGTATTGAGGGAGTGCTGTACTGTTGGACAAGGTAGTAAACCAAAAGAATGAAGTCTGCTGTCTCACGAGGATGTGAACGATCCCACTGGGAGAAAAAGTCAGTCTCTCCAAGGTCCTGAACCAATATTTATCCCTCAACACACACACAGCTAACTGTTATATCAATGTATTAACAAAGTAAAATCTCCACTGCGGTCTAAACTAATCAGGAAGTTACAATGGGAAACAGATTAGCACCAAGCAGACAGCAGGGTGAGTAAAGAGGAACTGGAATATCAGTAACTAGAGAATGTAGATTTAAGACAATTGACAGAAGAGTCAGTGGGGCAGAAGAGAATTTTTTTTAATATACACACGAGGTTATGATAATCTAGAATGTGCTGCCTGAAAGGGCGGAGGAAGCAGATTCAAGAGTAGCTTTTAAAAGAGAATTGGATAAATAATTGAAAGAGAAAGATTTGCAGGAATAGAGGGGAAACAGTAGTATGAATTTGATAGCTCTTGCCAAGGCTCAGCACAGATATCATGGGCTGAATGGCCTTCACCTATGTCAGACAGTTCTACAATCTATCAAATCTTGCTATAAGTGACTAAACCCCACCTGAACAGGATTGTTACAACCCGTTCTAGTTGGAACATGAGCAGAGCTGCCATGAGTAACAATACAAGGTAGTGTGATCCCACAAAATGATGCATTAATGTTGTGCCTTCAGTGACACGGCAGACAGCTGTACTGATCTCTACTGATCTCAGAAAGCAATGTGGAAGCATAGTGGAGGGAAGTGAGCAGATGGGGGATTTGACCAATGATTGAAAGAATGACAGACAGACAGTGAGGGAGTCACTTTAACGTCACCAGCATCAAGGCAGCTCAAACCCATTTTCCCAGTAAGAAAATGCATTGTGTGCTTTCAGTTATTAGTCAACCAGCAGACACATTTATTTACTGCTTAACGAGAAGCACGTACACAATCTTGTGCAACAACATAAACCAGGAAGTGGGTTATTATTTTCAGTCAAGGCCTGGTGGGGCACATTTCGACATTGCTCTCCCCCCTCGAATGCCTCAATCAACACCTAGGGAAGGCCAGGATAGACTGACATTTCCCATGGCGCTATTAGTAGCCTCCTGGTTAGCCCGTCATCGACAAGTGTCTGGGTGCTATTTAAGCAAAAAAGAGTCAAAATGGACAATAATCGCTGGCCTTGCCAGTGACACTCGCATCCCGTGGAGAGATAATTATTAACTGGATTCAGGAGTTCTCTTACGTAACATACAGGATGTTGACACAAGTGTTAATTAAAAAAAAGACGTGCATTTATTTAGTGTCTTTCACGACCACCCAAATTCCCAAAGTGCTTTACAGCAAATGAAAGTGTCATGTCGGAAACAAAGATCCAATCTGCACATAGTCCGGCAAACAGCAACTTGATAATGACCAGGTTTTAGGATAAATATTGGGCAGGTCAGTGAGAAGAACACCACTGCCCTTCTTCCAGTCGTGTCATAGAATCTTCTACATCCATTTGAGAGGACAGTGAAGCCTCGGGTAAATGTCTCTGCTGAGAGACAACGTCTCTGACGGTGCAGAGTTCCCTCATTACTGCACTAGATTTGTCAACCGAGACTGTTGCACTCAAGTGCTGGAGTGGGATTTGAACCCAGAGCCTTTTGATCCAGAGGTGAGTATGCTACCCACCGAGCCAGAGCTGACATATATCAACAATCTAAAAACATGGGGAAGACGGCAACCAGGGGACAGCTAGTTACTGTTCCACTGCGCGTTCTCACTCACTCCAACAGTCAATACTGCTTTTTTAAAACAATTTACCATCTTTCTCCTTGATGCATAGACTTGCTCTGCAGTACAACACTGGAGTGGTAGCTGAAAATTCAGCTCTCTCAACTAAATAGGCACTTCTATTACTTAAAGGAGTGGCTCTTGCCCGAGATGCACGCTGATCACATGCTGCATAGGTACCTCCTAGGCAGAGGCAGCGATTAGGAGGGCCAGCCACCTGTATTCCTCTACTCCCTCCACTCCAGGTACTGAGGCCAACTTTAAGAGCCTTGATTGCTGCCTTGGTTAAGGTCAGTTAAACACAGCACAGAGCAATGATCAAGTTTCCGCCCAAACAGGACTCTATTACTGAGGACCGCACCACTCAACGCACACAGCCAGCTGATGAAAACCACAGGAGGAGAAACCAGGCCATACTGTGCAATTGTAATGTCTAGATCTTTAAACCTTGAAGTGTGGCATAGTGTCAAAGCATTTTACAGCACGGAAAGAGGCCCTTCGGCCCATCATGTCCGTGTTAGTCATCAAGCCCCTATTATTCTAATCCTATTTCCCAGCACTTGGCCTGTAGCCCTGCGGTGTTTCAAAACTCTGAACAAACAAAACCAAACCTCAAGAGGGATTAAGAAAGCAGAACTTTTTTTTATATAAAAATCACAGTCAACAGCAGAAACAATTAGAAAAATGTATGAAGTAGAAATTCGTAAACAACAGGTCTCAGATGAAACCCCAGTCTAGCCCAGGCTGGCTGATTCCAGACAGGGCAGTAGCTGGAAAAGGATTTCCTATCCCTGAGTGAAAGTGCCATAAAGCTGCCAGAGCTCACACTAACACTCGACACTCACTGGCTCGTGCTGGGCAACAACAGCATCAAGCTCAACTGTGATGCCACCAGATTCACCATCAGGCTCTCACATGAAGGGCTGGTAATGAGGGGCACGGACCACCCCTTCAAGGGGAAAAAATAACCAGCCTGCAAGGAGGCCAACGTTACTGCTGGCACAGACTCAAAATATAATCCTTGGATTTGTTCATTTTAATAACTAAACCCACAGTGGCAATATTATGATCTGGTTACAAGAATATCAAAACACTGTGCTTTCATTCCTATCATACTGTACAATGGGACAATGCAACGGTGCAGGAACCCAGCCCACAGGGCTCCAATGCAACATGACAATGTGATGGTGCAGGAACTTGACCCACAGGGCTCCAATGCAACCGGAAAATGCGATGGTGCAGGAACATTACCCACAGGGCTCCAATGCCATGAGAAAATGCAATGGTGCAGGAACTTGACCCACAGGGCTCCAATGCAACAGGACAATGCAATGGTGCAGGTATACACTCAGGCCTTCTAGTCCAGTCACACTCCCTGCACCACAGGCATACACAATCTCAAATCAGCATTAGTTTGCAAACTTGCAGCTACCCTCTGTGGCAGGTACACAACTGTTGTGGTTACATCAATGGGCTATAAATCCAGAGAGCTAGACAGAAGAATCCAGGGAAGCACTGTTCAAATCCCACTCGGACAATCTGAGAAATCCAGTTTTTAAAAATCTGTTGCTGTTTTAAAAAAAACAACCAGTTCACTGATGACCTTGAGGGAGAGAAAGTTGCTGTTCTTATTCAGCCTGGACCTTTTTGTGTCTCCTGTCTCACTCTAACATGTTCGACTGCTGAAGTGGCCTCAAGCCTGTTGCATTAGTGGTTCAAGATGATAACTAAAGGACAGGAACTAAATAGTTGCAGTTCCAGTAATCCCCACATTCCAAAAATGAATTTTAAAAATATATGCAGCACTGTTCAAACTGATAAAAACCACTCGCTGATGATGAAATGTGATTTGCAGTGAAAACAACGGAGCAGAAAGTGATTAATCCTGAGGTACAGTCACTCTCAGGCTGCTGAGACTTCCTCTCACTGTCGAATGGTCCATAACACACGCAACACACATGCGGGTAATGAGCTATAACATCCAGAGCTCTGTTACAAATTACCATTACAGCCAGCCTCTCTCACCGAGTTACTTTAGGCACCTTTCTGGAAACAGGGCATTGGATTTTGTTTCAGTTCTTTGTTATTATTTTGCCTGTTCCTGAAGTTGTTGACTTTGTGATCTAAACACCAGCTGCTTCCCGGTTTCATGCCCAAGTGTCCATTGGTTATGTTCGAGTGTCTGTCAGCCAATCCACCATGAGAAGCTTCACTGTGAAGTCCATTCCATGTCTCTCTCCCCCAGGGCCCACTGCACAGGAATCACAAATGGCCGATTCTTCCTCAATCTCTGTCTTCCCACAATCCCCCAATCGTGAGGTGCCGAGGACGACTGTAAAGTTTGCCATCCCTTCCCAGACTGGAAGGGCTTTCGAGGCGCTGTAAGGGCAGACCCGTTTCATGAACGTCCGACAGGGAAGGGAGTTGGTCACTTCTGCCTGGACTGACTGTCATGTGGATGTGGCCCACACAACACTGGCCACTCAATGGCTATTCAAGGAGATTTTCCATCATCTTTGTGGGATAACTAGGGGGAGACATCACATACAGCAGATTTTTAAAAACTTATTCGTGGGGTGTGGGCTTCACTGGCTGGGACAGCAGTTATTGTCCATCCCTAGTTGCCCCTTGGGAAGGTGGTGGTGAGCTGCCTTCTTGAATCACTGCAGTCCATGTGGTGTAGGTACACCCACAGTGCTGTAACATCACCTCTGTTCCTTTCTCACGTACTAATCATCACCTCTGCTCCTTTCTCACGTACTAATCTAGCTTCCTCCTTTAACATGACCCTGCAGAAGCACACACAACCAGAACACAAACATACATTATGCAGAGTACAAACACCAGCAGAGATGAGTTGGATTGAATACCCTGTTTGAGTGCTGTAACTTCTATGTAGAGGAAAGGTGAGATCAGCCAACACCAAGAACCAAAGCTGGGATGGCCTTTGGTAGCACACCATGCAGCGAGGTTTACATCTGCTCAGCATTCACTGCATTGTATCAACTCAATCTGAGGAAGAGCCTTACAACATTGTAAACAATAAAAATTAGATTAAATCAGATAGCTATAATCACTGGTGAGTGAAAGGTTAAAGAGAGTTTGAGCTCAGCGATACAAACGCACACGCACCAACAGCAAAACAGCAACAGAAGGTGAGAATTTCAAAAACTTATGATCCCAGCTGATGTTACTACTGGACAAGTCAGTTCCCTGGGTGGAACCCGGACCCGGCTTGATAGATCCTCACTTTTATTTGTTTGTTTAGAAACATGGAGGACGGCTACTGAACAGAGTCACAGGAGTCAGCTGATTAACTTTTAACAAAAGGATAAAACATTTATTAAACAAGAAAGGATTAACTATATTACAATACTCCTTCAACTACAATTATATCTTTACAGGTATATACAGAATCATAAGGTTAACACAAGGTACAAAAGACATCTTATACTCTCATGTTCACAGTGAGTACACTGTCCATGTAAACCAATAGGCAACCTGTGGTCAGGCACCCCACACTGTGAAACCAAGTGACAGCTGCCACCCCAAACGGATGCTAAGGATCTCTCATCAACTCTGCCAGATGCGAGTCACACTGTTACCCAACCAGTCTCACTGAACTCCATTTTTCACATGAGCGTTTCCAATCTCCACTCTCAAAGAACTCGCTTTGGAATCTTCTCCCAAACAACGCTTTCGCTCCGAAGCCTTCCACAAGGGTCCACCTCCAGGGTTTCGAACTCTCCTTCCAATGTTCCTCTCCCTTGGATCGCCACCTGTGTTCAGGCTTTGCCTTCCAGGTACCCTCTCTCAAATGCTCAGCCATGCCAGCCAAACACCACTGCTTCTCATGTCCATAGTAAAGAGTTACAGACCCTTGGCTGACTCCTTGGATCTTCTGGCTTCTCACAAGCCTATTTTGCTTTACGTCTGCATCCTGCAGCTTTCTCCCTTTAAGCTTGGAGCATTTCTCTGCTTCTCACTCTTAACAGGGCCTTTTCTAGATTCCTGTTCATTCCCTTTGACTTGGTGGTCTTCCAGGGACCCCCCCCCGCTCCCCCCCCCCCCAACACTTCTGTTCTTTGGGGAAACCTGCTTCCTGCAGCTCCCTCCAGTCCACCTTCTCCTGGCAGCTGGTTTCAACTTTAGTTTGGAACTTGCTATCTATCCTTCTCCAACGCTGCTTCTGCTCGCAACTCCTTTTGACCTTAGAGCACACTGACCAACTGAACTCAAACTGCTTTCAGTTTCTGTGTGTCTGTATGGGGCCTCTCTCTCTGGATCCCTTTTGCTAGGCAACAGCATAGTTTTTTCCTACCTTGTTTGTTTTAACTCCCCTTCAAGAATCAAAATCTCATTAAAATGCAGGTGCCTTTTAAAGTGAAACTAAAATTCAGGTTTCATCCTTTTAACCCACAAATACAGAAACACAAATTGAACTTAAAGATATACCTTATTCCTAACACACCCACATACAAATATAACTTACTAAAACTATCTCTATTTCCTAACAAACTCCTGTGGACATTTGTTCCTGGCTGGTGCTGTAAAGTTATGAAAGATGAAGAAAAGACTCTTGGACATGTTAATCCATGCCCCATTGTGTCATTTTCCTTCCTTGGGTAACCAAACACAGCTTTACATCTGGATAGCACTCAACGAACAGGAAGTGGACACGGTTCAAAGATTTTAATTAAATTGCAAAACTGTGACAGATAGCAGAAGGGGAAGTGTGGGAAGCTATTACTGACAAACAAGGCACAAGCTACTATTCACGACTCCTCAGATACTGAAGCAGTCCAAATGTATATGCAACAAGACCTGGACAATATTCAGGCTTGGGCTGGTAAGTGACAGTTAACATTCGCACCACACAAGTGTCAGGCAATGACCATCTCCAACAAGAGAGAGAATCTAACTATCTCCACTTGAAATTCAATAGCATTACCATCGCTGAATCCTCCACTATCAACATCCTGGGAGTTACCATTGACGAGAAACTGAACTGGTCTAGCCATATAAATACTGTGGCTACAAGAGCAGGTCAGAGGCTGGGAATCCTGCAGCGAGTAACTCACCTTCTGACTCCCCAAAGCCTGTCCACCATCAGCTCCAACAACACAAGAAGCTCGACACCATCCAGGACAAAACAGCTCGTTTGATTAGCACCCCATCAAAAATTCACTCCCTCCACCACCGACGCACAGTAGCAGCAGTGTGTGTACCATCTACAAGATGCACTGCAGGAATTCACCAAGGCTCCTTAGACAGCACCTTCCATTTCAGTGACCTCAATCACCAAGAAGCACAAGGGCAGCAGACAGATGGGAACACCACCACCTGGAAGTTCCCCTCCAAGTCACACACCATCCTGACTTGGAACTATATCGCCGTTCCTTCACTGTCGCTGGGTCAAAATCCTGGAACTCCCTTCCTAACAGCACTGTGGGTGTACCGACACCACATGGACTGCAGCGGTTCAAGAAGGCAGCTCACCACCACCTTCTCAAGGGGCAATTAGGGATGGGCAATAAATGCTGGCCCAGCCAGCGACACCCACATCCCACGAAGGAATAAGTTTTAAAAACCAGCCTTAACCTTAGTTGAGCTGAGTGAGCTGATCTCCAATTGTCGGGCAATGAGAGGGGGAGATGTGGTGAGACAAGCGGGCTCAGCGTCTGCACGGTTCAAGGTGGGAATCAGTTACATTCAGACAGGCTTCCCATTCTTAACCCCTTGCTGGAGGAACGCGCTTGAAGCCATTGGGTGAGCACTGAGAATCTCCCACCACCTGCGCTGCTGTTATAATCACAGATCAAGTAGAGGTGAACTGGGAGACAGCCCTCCCTCATGGGGGGAATCAAAATGCAGCAAGTTCCACCGTTTGGTGGGAAGGATGTACAGAGCAGGAAGATCAGAACAGTTAGGCAATTCGGGCTGCCAGCAGTTCCGGTGGGTTGGAAAGCTAACCAGGATTCCTACTCCGGAATGTGATCCATTCACCTCTGGGTGGGGGGGCACGGAGAGCAAATAAGAGCAGGATTGGCTTCAGTTTTGATGCCCTCTCCTCATTTAGTCATAAAAGCTCATTATGCAGGCTCACACAGGCGAATAGCAACTTAGTCAGGGGTTAGTCAACTATCATGGAACTGTACCCAGGTTTTGAGAGCGTGGGTGATTATCAGAACTTAAATGGTCTCCATTTAGATTTTAGTGTTTGGATGGAGTATGTGCAAAATGCCTAATTGTGGAAAATGGTCTCTCTATTTCCTATGTCAGTGCTTCCCAAGTGTTTTCCTGGTATGAGCCCATTTTCATGCCTCAGGCTTCATGTGACCTCAGTGAAAAATTGGGAGGTATGACAGCTGTTGGGGAGAGGGGAGGGGGCTTCAGCTGCTGAGTGCGGGCGCTTTTATTTACCACGGGAAGCAGGCCTCAAAGATCTGTCACTTAGGCTATGCCTACCATTAAAATAGAGAGGACTTAAAGAGGCCTTAGAGACAATGGCACTCTGTCCAAGCTCCATGGCAGCCACTGCTGTCTCAGAGCTCACAGCCCCAAAAATCTCAATAGGGGAAACCCTATCCTATGCAGTCCACTCAAACACACACAGCAAAGTGTTTTACACCGCAGCCGGCAGCACGTGCACAAAGCCTACAAGCCAGATAATGACCGTAGGGCACACAGACTGGTGCTGGGCGCAGGTGTTAGAGTTTCCAACAGTACAGGAGGAGGCCCCCCGAGTGTGACAGGACCTCACACTGCCACAGCAGCACTGGCAAGACCATTTTTATATGAAAAAAAGGGCACAGGTGAGCTGACTGGGAATGGTAACAGATGCCATGGCACATTCATAATTTTAGATATATCTAAACGAACATCCAAGTTAGCATGTGTTTGCCATCACATTCTCTCTATCTCCATCTCTCTTCCCTCCACCTGATGTGAATACAATGGATTATGTTCACACAGCCCAGAATCATCCACTGTGCTGACTGCCTCCCTTACTCTTCCATCACCAGTGCACAGCCAGGAGCACATGGTGTGTAACAGACACATCGATAAAACCAGAATCACCTGTGATCTCCCAGCATTATGTTTTATTCTTCTCATGGGATGTGGGCATCACAGGCAAGGCCAGCATTAGTTGTCCATCGGTAATTGCCCTTGAACTGAGTGGCTTGCAGAGGGGCAGCTAAGAGTCAATGTGATGGCTCTGGAGTCACATGGAGGCCAGGCCGGGAAAGGATGGCAGATTTCCTTCCGGTAAGGACATTTTTTCTTAACAAAGACAAACTTTATTACAACTTCTTCATATACATTCAACACTCCAAGATCCAGGTGAGATGTTATTGCTGCAGAGTCCATCAATGCTTTCTTCAAATGGGCTGAAGCAGCACACAGTCAGTCCATCCAGCAGAGAAGATCTTCACTAAGCACAGGCAAGCGCTCCTCTTTATAGCCTGTGCAGGTCTGGCTGAGGTTATGCTGCCCTATGAATCTATTTATACCTCTGGGTTCCTTTTGTATTTCTCATTGGCAAATTCCTGAGTGTCAGCCCGGTCATTGCACACACCAATGAAGTCAATTTCCAATTGGAATGGCCCATCCACCTTGTCACCCAGCGTGAAGCCAATTGTGTTGATCTTGTCCAATCACAATGGGTGCTGGTTATCCTGGATTCGACCCCAACTGGACAGGAAAAACTTGGAGAATGGAATCTTCACATCCTGCCAACAGGGGCCTCCCTGGCTGAAGAGGAAATAACTGTAGAGATCATCCCTCTGATGAGTGAAGTACATCTCACTGCTGATGTTCACCACCCAGGGTCTGACATCCCCTCAGACCCACAAGTGCAGCATGTTGAAATTCGACAGGTCATAGTATTTCTTGTCAAAGGCACCCTTGAGCGGCCGGCTCCTCATGAACCAGATGGATTTTTATGACAATTGAAAACAGTTTCATGGCATCATTGCTAAGACAAGCTTTCAATTCCAGTTTCTATTCAATTAACTAACTGATTTTAAATCCCACCAGCTGTTGTACTGTGGCTACAAGAGGTCAGAGGCTGGGAATCCTGCAGCGAGTAACTCACCTCCTGACTCCCCAAAGCCTGTCCACCATCTACAAGGCACAAGTCAGGAGTGTGATGGAATACTCCCCACTTGCCTGGATGAGTGCAGCTCCCACAACACTCAAGAAGCTCAACACCATCCAGGACAAAGCAGCCCCGCTTGATTGGCACCCCATCCACAAACATTCACTCCCTCCACCACCGACCCACAGTAGCAGCAGTGTGTGTACCATCTACAAGATGCACTGCAGGAATTCACCAAGACTCCTTAGACAGCACCTTCCAAACCCATGACCACTACCATCTAGAAGGACAAGGGCAGCAGACACATGGGGATCACCACCACCTGGAAGTTCCCCTCCCAGTCACTCACCATCCTGACTTGGAAATATATCACCGTTCCTTCACTGTCGCTGGGTCAGAATCCTGGAACTCCCTCCCTAACAGCACTGAGGGTGTACCTACACCACATGGACTGCAGCGGTTCAAGAAGGCAGCTCACCACTACCTTCTCAAGGGGCAACTAGGGATGGGCAGTAAATGCTGGCCCAAGCAGCGAAGCCCACACCCCGTGAACGAATTTTATTTAAACCTGAACCCGTGTCTCCAGGATATTAGCCTGGACCTCTGGTTTACCAGCCCATTAACAAAACCACCATGTTACCATTGATCTGGAACTGACTGCTCCCGCGGTGGAATCGTACAGAGAACAGTACTGATCTGCTGATAGTTGCATCTGGAAATTTAATTGTTTAGTAAGAAACGCACAAGATTTTTACATCGTGACAAGCTTCTTCCAAGAAAAGTTCCTCCTCTTCCCTTGACCCCCACCGTCCACCCCACCTTCATTAACCTTCCCTCGTCCCCTGCTTGGTATCCAACTGCAAAATGGGTGAGAATCAACAGCCAATTGCCAATGGCCAGCGTATAGATTCTCTCTCACTGGGGGCAGGGCACTTTAAAAGCCAATTACCAGCATCATCATAGAGAAGTCAGTACAGCATCAAGAACTGCATTTTATACAGGTCCGAAGAAGGGGCCGGAATTGGAGAAGCATAAGGATCTTGGAGGGGATGGTAGGGTTGGAAGAGATTACAGAGGTAGAGGCATTTTACTACTGTTGAACAATGTCTAGCTGCCAATCTTTGTTACTGGCTTAAAACAATCTTTAAATGCTGGATGCTCTCAAGCTGTGGCCTGAAACACAGCATATTGCAATCTGAAAAACAACCCATCAAACACTGATCAGTCTGAGCCGCTGTTTACATAACAAGCAGATTTTGTGACCTTCAAGGGACTTGGCAGAATTTTCTTTCACACATTTCATGGTGGAATACTTCTGCCATTTGCAAATCAACACGTCAGTCAATTCATGAGCAAGGTGAGCGGAAATCTGTATTCTAATTGCTTTAAAATATGAAACAACATACATCAATGTTACTACATGCCACATTTTGTTACCAGTTCTAAGACAATGTAAAAATGCTGAGTGTCTCTGGCTGCATCCTGAGAAAGACAGGCACATTCTCACCCCAAAGTTCCACAACCAAAAAACAATTAAACACAGCAACCTGTGTGTTTAACTGTAACAATTCCAACGTTCTAGTCTTATAAAAAAACTCCATCTTAGTACAATGTTCCCATCATTATAAAACTGTACTCACCACAAGCAACAGAACAATACATCTATTAGTTATCGGTTCGATAAAAATGGCACATCAAATTGCCATTTTTTGTCCAAGCTTTAAGTATCACATATGGTTTTACAAACGACAGTTTAAAGGAATAAGGACAATTATTCAGAATACCTCTGGCAGTATCTGACATTACCAATTAAACTTTAAAACCAACTTGCATTTATATAGCACTTTTCACAACCACCAGTTACTTCAAAGCACTTCACAGCAATGAAGTACTCTTGAAGTGTGGTCACAGCCGTAATGTTGGAAACGCAGCAGCCAATTTGCGCACATCAAGATCCCACAAAGAGCAACGTGACAATGACCCAGATTATGTGCTTTTTTCTGATGTTGATTAAAGGATAAATATTGGTCCCAGAAAACGGGAAAACGCTCCTGCTCTTTTTCAAAATTTTGCCATGAGATCAAGCACACGGGGCCTTGGTTTAATATCTCATCGAAAGACGTCACTTCCGACAGTGCATGCTCCCTCGGTACTAAATTAGGTCAACAAGGGCAGGCTGTGAACTAATGCCAGAATCATTTGGAAGCACTCTTGCCTACGAGTGAGCCCCACCACTAGAGCTGAGCACATACTCCAGTCTGACACTTTGGTGGAGTTCTGAGGGAGTGCACACGTGCACTCAGTGAGTTTTGTCTGTCACACCCAGCCCAGCTCTATGAAATTTTGTATCACACTGAAAAGTGAATCACTCACAATGTACAGGGCAACAGAAAATATCAAACTGACAGTAGAGCCAGGATATTGCAATGGTCTAACCGCACTTCAACATCAATGCCTCACCCTAAAGTTCTGACTTACTTCAAGCAAAGCTACAGGAATCTGCCAGTAACATCGCAGACAGTCACACTTTACAACTTAACAAGATTTCTGATTTGCTGAAACTCGATAACAATACCTCACCATTCTATACCGATTGGCTCAAAATTTTTCTTTTAAAATCTGATTGCCTTCATTCCAAACATAGCCAGCACTCTCCAGTTACCGCCCTCCAACTTCACTTCCACCATCGGCAATGCAGCACACCCACAAACACTGCTGTGCTTCAGTGCAAGGTCGATCCCAGAGCGAGGCCTGGGATTAATTAGCCCATGCACCTCACAGCAAGATGCCTGGAGCCTGCCCCTTCTACACAAGGTTCATTATACAAAAGGTAAACTTTTATGAGGGTGACAATGGAAACAGGTTAATTATTACTTGCCAGGAGCTAGAAATTAAAACATTCATCCGGGGGAAGCCAGAAAGCAAGAGCATACCACCTCTGTGTGGGGAAGGGAAGAGAGGAGCTTTCACTGGCTGAAAGGATCAGATGTGGAAAGCAGGAGTGAAGAGGTAAAAATAATGCTGCCAACTCAATTAAGCCACATGCCTTCCCAGCTCAGCACAAGCTGCCAGTATCACATCAGTCATGATCTAATTAAATGGTAGAACAGGCTCGAGGGGCTTAATGGCCTCCTCCTGTTTTGATGTGTAACTCATTCCTGCAGTAAGGTGTCTGACATCTGGCCCTGTAGCGACTCCCTGTGAATCACAGACTTGACAATGAAACAGAACAAACTCATCACTAAGTTAGCACAATGCAATCAGAGCCCTCCATACTCTTCCCAAAACCTTCCACCCCTTGAAATATACCCCTTCATGCACCCCCCTTCCACCTTGCCCTAACCCCGGCTCTGTGTTAATTCTGAACCCCTTCAGTGAAGGCCACTGGGGCTTCACTGTGTTCAAAGTGTTGTACCAAATTCTGTTGCTCCAGAATCAATGTTTAACGTGGAAAATTCTCCTACTCCCAACCAGCTGGCTAGCCTGCTCTATCAGGAGACTGAAACTTGATGTAAGTCAACAGCATTTATTCAAAACCCCCAAAGCAGCAACCATGGAATTACTGAAGCCTACCCCTCAAGACAAACCCCATCCTGCAGCCCCATACCCCCTGAGCCAACACCCACCCACCCACCCCCCTGTACATTCCCCACTCTGAAACGCAAGCGCGCACCCACATGCACTCAAACATTTTCACACAGACGAAATACAATGTGTGCGTTGAAGGAGACGGGTTTTAGGTACAGGTTCACAGGCAGCATCAATCCTTCAGGTGACAGCAATGGTGAGCGCCACCCAACTTTCCCCTTCATAATGCCCAGCGGCGAAGACCCCGATAGCACCCTTTCCACTGCCTTCACACCACAACCTGAAACCCCCCCACCAACACCTCCTAAACACTGGAGGATACAAATCCAGGAACCAAACCTGAGACTTTGTGGCTCTCCTTCGCTGAACTAATCAATGGATAAGTTCACTAAACCACCAGGAGAGACAATCATGCATTGGATCCTCTATGTCAGATTGATAACCTGTGCACCACAACACTCACTGGTTCCAGGGCTCCCCAGCAGAGCGGCCAACAAACTGGTCGATAAGCTACCCTGTGTGTCTGTGACAAGAGTGTAAATGAACAGGTCCAAAATGAGCGATGCAATGAGCAGCCTGCAACACCCCTCCAGAACAAGTCTAATGATCAGAGAGAGGGAGGGGGACAGAGGAGGAAAGGGAGTTATATCTCCACAAACACATGATGGGCCGAAGGGCATCCTCCTGTGCACTAAGATTCAACAAAAATAAGAATCACTGTTGAATCCTTTTTCTGTTTGAGCTCTGTTTGTGAATGTGAAGAGTAAACATAGGCATGGCTAATAAAACACACAAAGCGGGGGGAGATAGATAGACAGATAATGTAGAGATTGAGAGCCAACACTGCTCCAGCCATACTTATGTTTGGGGATCAGCAATCTGTAGCACCTATATCCACAATCACTGTGAGCTGCAGTACTCCAGCACATTAACTCATGTTGCCAAGGGGACCTTTGTAGAGACAGCTGGTTAACAGAATGTGGTGTTATGTGATTCAGGTGTTGCGACTGCACTGGCTCTCGCTGCACGATGCTAATTGCTATCTGCATAAAGCATGTGTGCAAGCACTAAAAGCTGGAGTGGATTCAGGGATAACCAGAGGGAGCTCTGGTCTTCTTCAATCATTCCCACACCAGCGGCAGCAGACAGAGTGGCTTCAATTCCATTCTCCAGGTGTACAACTCACTTTCGGCACATTTTATACAATTAACCGGTGCTGGCTCTGGCCAACTCGTTTATCAGTGCTTTACCTCACACCAGCTCAATCAACCATGTAAGAGGTTCTGACACTGTCCTCTCCGTTCACAGACAGCAGCTATGACCAGTCAACAGGGAGACCCAATAAAGCACAGAGCCAGTCTACACATGCCCAGGCAGTGTTTGACCAGAAACTGGCAAGAGGCACAGATTCAAGCAGATTGTGCCCAGCAAGCCTCTCTGGTGATTTTCCCCATGCTGGTCTGGTACAGTAGAGCAACTGTGAGAAACAGCTCCATGGTATTAGATAGTCACTAATAAACCCAGTCAGGAACTCAGGAGAAAAGGGCAAGAATGTGGAACTCGCTCCCACAGGGAGTGGTCGAGGTGAATAGTATAGATACAGTTAAGGAGGAAGCTGGATAAACACATGAGGGAAAAAGGAATAGAAGGAAGTAGTGATGGGGGGAGATGAGGCAAGACAAGAGGCAGAGCTGGGGGCGGGGGGGGGTGTCATGTGGAGCTGAATGGTCTGTTTGTGTACTCTACAGGACCGTGCAACTTTACACTAGGAGATAGGCAGTGACTCCCCTAACAGATTAGCGCTTCGAAGGGAAATGGGAGCAGAGGCCATTCCAAATACTGAATTAGCATTGACAAACACACAAACCCTTACTCAGTAGATGAATGCACTGCCAAGCGTGGTATACAGCGCAAACAAAACAAGGCCATGTAGAGTTCAGCAAAAGGCAGATCCCATCATTCTTTCAGATACTGCATTCCAGATTATAATGCCTTACTGTGTCAGAAAGTATTACTCCACAATCATCTCACCTCACTGCAACTCCTTACCCTCATCCCTAACTCCCTCCCCCAGCTTTTACACCAATTATCTTCAATTGGTGCCCTCTGATTATGCCAGTGGAAATGAATAACCAGATAGTGTGTTAGTGATATTGGTAGAGGGATAAACGTTGATCTACGGACACGGAGGACAGCTCCCCAGGTTCTTTTTCCGAAGAGTGATGCTGGATTATATACGGCAACCCGAAAGAGTGGGCAAGGCCTCAGTTTAATATATTATCCGATTGCGTGACACCCCCGGCACCGTGAGCGTCAGTCTCGATATGTACCTGAACATTTAGAGCAAGGTTCTAACCCAAAACCTGAGAGCGAGCTACCCAGCCGTAACCGTTCACGGGGCAAGAACGAGAGAGAGCGTGAGCCCGAGTTGGAGAGGCAGTAGTCCCAAGACACTGACATTTGGGAAGAGACAGGTTTCCTGGGATTGTGCTCTGAAAGAGGGAAGACTTGCCTGCGAGCGACACACACTATTTCCCTCCGGTCACATTTAGTACATGGACATCATAATATCAAGTCAACCTCTGTAATGGCACCAAAACCCGACAAACACCTAACACAGACATTCTCTCCTAACTAGGGGTTTCCAGCTCAGCATCCTGACAGCTGGGATCATCACATTCTCTCCTAAATTTCCGCTCATCCTGAGAGCTGGGATCATTACATTCTCTCCTAACTTTCCCCTGATCCTGAGAGCTGGGATCATCACATTCTCTCCTAACTTTCCCCGCAGGATCCAGAGAGCTGGGATCATCACATTCTCTCCTAACTTTACCCTCATCCTGAGAGCTGGGATCATCACATTCTCTCCTAACTTTGCCCTCATCCTGAGAGCTGGGATCATCACATTCTCTCCTAACTTTCCCCTCAGGATCCTGAGAGCTGGGATCATCACATTCTCTCCTAACTTTCCCCTCATCCTGAGAGCTGGAATCATCACATTCTCTCCTAACTTTCCCCTCAGGATCCTGAGAGCTGGGATCATCACATTCTCTCCTAACTTTCCCCCTCAACCTGAGAGCTGGGATCATCACATTCTCTCCTAACTTTCCCCTCATCCTGAGAGCTGGGATCATCACATTCTCTCCTAACTTTCCCCTCAGGATCCTGAGAGCTGGGATCATCACATTCTCTGCTAACTTTCCCCTCATCCTGAGAGCTGGGATCATCACATTCTCTCCAAACTTTCCCCTCATCCTGAGAGCTGGGATCATCACATTCTCTCCTAACTTTCCCCTCATCCTGAGAGCTGGGATCATCACATTCTCTCCTAACTTTCCCCTCATCCTGAGAGCTGGGATCATCACATTCTCTCCTAACTTTCCCCTCATCCTGAGAGCTGGGATCATCACATTCTCTCCTAACTTTCCCCTCATCCTGAGAGCTGGGATCATCACATTCTCTCCTAACTTTCCCCGCAGGATCCTGAGAGCTGGGATCATCACATTCTCTCCGAACTTTACCCTCATCCTGAGAGCTGGGATCATCACATTCTCTCCTAACTTTGCCCTCATCCTGAGAGCTGGGATCATCACATTCTCTCCTAACTTTCCCCTCAGGATTCTGAGAGCTGGGATCATCACATTCTCTCCTAACTTTCCCCTCATCCTGAGAGCTGGGATCATCACATTCTCTCCTAACATTCCCCTCAGGATCCTGAGAGCTGGGATCATCACATTCTCTCCTAACTTTCGCCCTCAACCTGAGAGCAGGGATCATCACATTCTCTCCTAACTTTCCCCTCAGGATCCTGAGAGCTGGGATCATCACATTCTCTCCTAACTTTCCCCTCATCCTGAGAGCTGGGATCATCACATTCTCTCCTAACTTTCCCCCTCAACCTGAGAGCTGGGATCATCACATTCTCTCCTAACTTTCCCCTCAGGATCCTGAGAGCTGGGATCATCACATTCTCTCCTAACTTTCCCCTCATCCTGAGAGCTGGGATCATCACATTCTCTCCTAACTTTCCCCTCATCCTGAGAGCTGGGATCATCACATTCTCTCCTAACTTTCCCCTCATACTGAGAGCTGGGATCATCACATTCTCTCCTAACTTTCCCCTCAGGATCCTGAGAGCTGGGATCATCACATTCTCTCCTAACCTTCCCCTCATCCTGAGAGCTGGGATCATCACATTCTCTCCTAACTTTCCCCTCATCCTGAGAGCTGGGATCATCACATTCTCTCCTACCTTTCCCCTCATCCTGAGAGCTGGGATCATCACATTCTCTCCTAACTTTCCCCTCATCCTGAGAGCTGGGATCATCACATTCTCTCCTAACTTTCCCCTCAGGATCCTGAGAGCTGGGATCATCACATTCTCTCCTAACTTTCCCCTCATCCTGAGAGCTGGGATCATCACATTCTCTCCTAACTTTCCCCTCATCCTGAGAGCTGGGATCATCACATTCTCTCCTAACTTTCCCACTCATCCTGAGAGCTGGGATCATCACATTCTCTCCTAACTTTCCCCTCAGGATCCTGAGAGCAGGGATCAACACATTCTCTCCTAACTTTCCCCTCAGGATCCTGAGAGCTGGGATCATCACATTCTCTCCTAACTTTCCCCTCATCCTGAGAGCTGGGATCATCACATTCTCTCCTAAGTTTCCCCTCAGGATCCTGAGAGCTGGGATCATCACATTCTCTCCTAACTTTCCCCTCATCCTGGGAGCTGGGATCATCACATTCTCTCCTAACTTTCCCCTCATCCTGAGAGCTGGGATCATCACATTCTCTCCTAACTTTGCCCTCATCCTGAGAGCTGGGATCATCACATTCTCTCCTAACTTTCCCCTCAGGATCCTGAGAGCTGGGATCATCACATTCTCTCCTAACTTTCCCCTCATCCTGAGAGCTGGGATCATCACATTCTCTCCTAACTTTCCCCTCAGGATCCTGAGAGCTGGGATCATCACATTCTCTCCTAACTTTCCCCCTCAACCTGAGAGCTGGGATCATCACATTCTCTCCTAACTTTCCCCCTCATCCTGAGAGCTGGGATCATCACATTCTCTCCTGACTTTCCCCCTCAACCTGAGAGCTGGAATCATCACATTCTCTCCTAACTTTCCCCTCAGGATCCTGAGAGCTGGGATCATCACATTCTCTCCTAACTTTCCCCTCATCCTGAGAGCTGGGATCATTACATTCTCTCCTAACTTTCCCCTCATCCTGAGAGCTGGGATCATCACATTCTCTCCTAACTTTCCCCTCATCCTGAGAGCTGGGATCATCACATTCTCTCCTAACTTTCCCCTCATCCTGAGAGCTGGGATCATCACATTCTCTCCTAACTTTCCCCTCATCCTGAGAGCTGGGATCATCACATTCTCTCCTAACTTTCCCCTCATCCTGAGAGCTGGGATCATCACATTCTCTCCTAACTTTCCCCTCATCCTGAGAGCTGGGATCATCACATTCTCTCCTAACTTTCCCCGCAGGATCCTGAGAGCTGGGATCATCACATTCTCTCCGAACTTTACCCTCATCCTGAGAGCTGGGATCATCACATTCTCTCCTAACTTTGCGCTCATCCTGAGAGCTGGGATCATCACATTTTCTCCTAACTTTCCCCTCAGGATTCTGAGAGCTGGGATCATCACATTCTCTCCTAACTTTCCCCTCATCCTGAGAGCTGGGATCATCACATTCTCTCCTAACATTCCCCTCAGGATCCTGAGAGCTGGGATCATCACATTCTCTCCTAACTTTCGCCCTCAACCTGAGAGCAGGGATCATCACATTCTCTCCTAACTTTCCCCTCATCCTGAGAGCTGGGATCATCACATTCTCTCCTAACTTTCCCCCTCAACCTGAGAGCTGGGATCATCACATTCTCTCCTAACTTTCCCCTCATCCTGAGAGCTGGGATCATCACATTCTCTCCTAACTTTCCCCTCATCCTGAGAGCTGGGATCATCACATTCTCTCCTAACTTTCCCCTCATCCTGAGAGCTGGAATCATCACATTCTCTCCTAACTTTCCCCTCAGGATCCTGAAAGCTGGGATCATCACATTCTCTCCTAACTTTCCCCTCATCCTGAGAGCTGGGATCATCACAATCTCTCCTAACTTTCCCCTCATCCTGAGAGCTGGGATCATCACATTCTCTCCTAACTTTACCCTCATCCTGAGAGCTGGGATCATCACATTCTCTCCTAACTTTCCCCTCATCCTGAGAGCTGGGATCATCACATTCTCTCCTAACTTTCCCCTCAGGATCCTGAGAGCTGGGATCATCACATTCTCTCCTAACTTTCCCCTCATCCTGAGAGCTGGGATCATCACATTCTCTCCTAACTTTCCCCTCATCCTGAGAGCTGGGATCATCACATTCTCTCCTAACTTTCCCCCTCATCCTGAGAGCTGGGATCATCACATTCTCTCCTAACTTTCCCCTCATCCTGAGAGCTGGGATCATCACATTCTCTCCTAACTTTCCCCTCAGGATCCTGAGAGCTGGGATCATCACATTCTCTCCTAACTTTCCCCCTCATCCTGAGAGCTGGGATCATCACATTCTCTCCTACCTTTCCCCTCATCCTGAGAGCTGGGATCATCACATTCTCTCCTAACTTTCCACTCATCCTGAGAGCTGGGATCATCACATTCTCTCCTAACTTTCCCCTCAGGATCCTGAGAGCTGGGATCATCACATTCTCTCCTAACTTTCCCCTCATCCTGAGAGCTGGGATCATCACATTCTCTCCTAACTTTCCCCTCATCCTGAGAGCTGGGATCATCACATTCTCTCCTAACTTTCCCCTCATCCTGAGAGCTGGGATCATCACATTCTCTCCTAACTTTCACCTCATCCTGAGAGCTGGGATCATCACATTCTCTCCTAACTTTCCCACTCATCCTGAGAGCTGGGATCATCACATTCTCTCCTAACTTTCCCCTCAGGATCCTGAGAGCAGGGATCAACACATTCTCTCCTAACTTTCCCCTCAGGATCCTGAGAGCTGGGATCATCACATTCTCTCCTAACTTTCCCCTCATCCTGAGAGCTGGGATCATCACATTCTCTCCTAAGTTTCCCCTCAGGATCCTGAGAGCTGGGATCATCACATTCTCTCCTAACTTTCCCCTCAGGATCCTGAGAGCTGGGATCATCACATTCTCTCCTAACTTTCCCCTCAGGATCCTGAGAGCTGATATCATCACATTCTCTCCTAACTTTCCCCTCATCCTGAGAGCTGGGATCATCACATTCTCTCCTAACTTTCCCCTCATCCTGAGAGCTGGGATCATCACATTCTCTCCTAACTTTCCCCTCATCCTGAGAGCGGGATCATCACATTCTCTCCTAACTTTCCCCTCATCCTGAGAGCTGGGATCATCACATTCTCTCCTAACTTTCCCCTCATCCTGAGAGCTGGGATCATCACATTCTCTCCTAACTTTCCCCTCATCCTGAGAGCTGGGATCATCACATTCTCTCCTAACTTTCCCCACATCCTGAGAGCTGGGATCATCACATTCTCTCCTAACTTTCCCCTCATCCTGAGAGCTGGGATCATCACATTCTCTCCTAACTTTCCCCTCAGGATCCTGAGAGCTGGGATCATCACATTCTCTCCTAACTTTCCCCTCATCCTGAGAGCTGGGATCATCACATTCTCTCCTAACTTTCCCCTCATCCTGAGAGCTGGGATCATCACATTCTCTCCTAACTTTCCCCTCATCCTGAGAGCTGGGATCATCACATTCTCTCCTAACTTTCCCCTCAGGATCCTGAGAGCTGGGATCATCACATTCTCTCCTAACTTTCCCCTCATCCTGAGAGCTGGGATCATCACATTCTCTCCTAACTTTCCCCTCATCCTCAGAGCTGGGATCATCACAATCTCTCCTAACTTTCCCCTCATCCTGAGAGCTGGGATCATCACATTCTCTCCTAACTTTACCCTCATCCTGAGAGCTGGGATCATCACATTCTCTCCTAACTTTCCCCTCATCCTGAGAGCTGGGATCATCACATTCTCTCCTAACTTTCCCCTCATCCTGAGAGCTGGGATCATCACATTCTCTCCTAACTTTCCCCTCAGGATCCTGAGAGCTGGGATCATCACATTCTCTCCTAACTTTCCCCTCATCCTGAGAGCTGGGATCATCACATTCTCTCCTAACTTTCCCCCTCATCCTGAGAGCTGGGATCATCACATTCTCTCCTAACTTTCCCCTCATCCTGAGAGCTGGGATCATCACATTCTCTCCTAACTTTCCCCTCATCCTGAGAGCTGGGATCATCACATTCTCTCCTAACTTTCCCCTCATCCTGAGAGCTGGGATCATCACATTCTCTCCTAACTTTCCCACTCATCCTGAGAGCTGGGATCATCACATTCTCTCCTAACTTTCCCCTCAGGATCCTGAGAGCAGGGATCAACACATTCTCTCCTAACTTTCCCCTCAGGATCCTGAGAGCTGGGATCATCACATTCTCTCCTAACTTTCCCCTCATCCTGAGAGCTGGGATCATCACATTCTCTCCTAACTTTCCCCTCAGGATCCTGAGAGCTGGGATCATCACATTCTCTCCTAACTTTCCCCTCAGGATCCTGAGAGCTGGGATCATCACATTCTCTCCTAACTTTCCCCTCAGGATCCTGAGAGCTGATATCATCACATTCTCTCCTAACTTTCCCCTCATCCTGAGAGCTGGGATCATCACATTCTCTCCTAACTTTCCCCTCATCCTGAGAGCTGGGATCATCACATTCTCTCCTAACTTTCCCCTCATCCTGAGAGCTGGGACCATCACATTCTCTCCTAACTTTCCCCTCAGGATCCTGAGAGCTGGGATCATCACATTCTCTCCTAACTTTCGCCTCATCCTGAGAGCTGGGATCATCACATTCTCTCCTAACTTTACCCTCATCCTGAGAGCTGGGATCATCACATTCTCTCCTAACTTTCCCCTCATCCTGAGAGCTGGGATCATCACATTCTCTCCTAACTTTCCCCTCATCCTGAGAGCTGGGATCATCACATTCTCTCCTAAATTTCCCCTCATCCTGAGAGCTGGGAACATCACATTCTCTCCTAACTTTCCCCTCATCCTGAGAGCTGGGATCATCACATTCTCTCCTAACTTTCCCCTCATCCTGAGAGCTGGGATCATCACATTCTCTCCTAACTTTCCCCTCAGGATCCTGAGAGCTGGGATCATCACATTCTCTCCTAACTTTCCCCTCAGGATCCTAAGAGCTGGGATCATCACATTCTCTCCTAACTTTCCCCTCAGGATACTGAGAGCTGGGATCATCACATTCTCTCCTAACTTTCCCCTCAGGATCCTGAGAGCTGGGATCATCACATTCTCTCCTAACTTTCCCCTCAGGATCCTGAGAGCTGGGATCATCACATTCTCTCCTAACTATCCCCTCATCCTGAGAGCTGGGATCATCACATTCTCTCCTAACATTCCCCTCATCCTGAGAGCTGGGATCATCACATTCTCTCCTAACTTTCCCCTCATGATCATGAGAGCTGGGATCATCACATTCTCTCCTAACTTTCCCCTCATCCTGAGAGCTGGGATCATCACATTCTCTCCTAACTTTCCCCTCAGGATCCTGAGAGCTGGGATCATCACATTCCCTCCTAACTTTCCCCCTCATCCTGAGAGCTGGGATCATCACATTCTCTCCTAACTTTCCCCCACATCCTGAGAGCTGGGATCATCACATTCTCTCCTAACTTTCCCCTCAGGATCCTGAGAGCTGGGATCATCACATTCTCTCCTAACTTTCCCCTCATCCTGAGAGCTGGGATCATCACATTCTCTCCTAACTTTCCCCTCATCCTGAGAGCTGGGATCATCACATTCTCTCCTAACTTTCCCCTCATCCTGAGAGCTGGGATCATCACATTCTCTCCTAACTTTCCCCTCATCCTGAGAGCTGGGATCATCACATTCTCTCCTAACTTTCCCCCACATCCTGAGAGCTGGGATCATCACATTCTCTCCTAACTTTCCCCTCAGGATCCTGAGAGCTGGGATCATCACATTCTCTCCTAACTTTCCCCTCATCCTGAGAGCTGGGATCATCACATTCTCTCCTAACTTTCCCCTCATCCTGAGAGCTGGGATCATCACATTCTCTCCAAACTTTCCCCTCATCCTGAGAGCTGGGATCATCACATTCTCTCCTAACTTTCCCCTCAACCTGAGAGCTGGGATCATCACATTCTCTCCTAACTTTCCCCTCATCCTGAGAGCTGGGATCATCACATTCTCTCCCAACTTTCCCCTCATCCTGAGAGCTGGGATCATCACATTCTCTGCTAACTTTCCCCTCAGGATCCTGAGAGCTGGGATCATCACATTCTCTCCTAACTTTACCCTCATCCTGAGAGCTGGGATCATCACATTCTCTCCTAACTTTCCCCTCAGGATCCTGAGAGCTGGGATCATCACATTCTCTCCTAACTTTCCCCTCAAGATGCTGAGAGCTGGGATCATCACATTCTCTCCTAACTTTCCCCTCATCCTGAGAGCTGGGATCATCACATTCTTTCCTAACTTTCCCCTCATCCTGAGAGCTGGGATCATCACATTCTCTCCTAACTTTCCCCTCATCCTGAGAGCTGGGATCATCACATTCTCTCCTAACTTTCCCCCACATCCTGCGAGCTGGGATCATCACATTCTCTCCTAACTTTCCCCGCATCCTGAGAGCTGGGATCATCACATTTTCTCCTCACTTTCCCCGCATCCTGAGAGCTGGGATCATCACATTTTCTCCTAACTTTCCCCTCATCCTGACAGCTGGGATCATCACATTCTCTCCTAACTTTCCCCTCAGGATCCTAATAGCTGGGATCATCACATTCTCTCCTAACTTTCCCCTCAGGATCCTGAGAGCTGGGATCATCACATTCTCTCCTAACTTTCCCCTCAGGATCCTGAGAGCTGGGATCATCACATTCTCTCCTAACTTTCCCCTCAGGATCCTGAGAGCTGGGATCATCACATTCTCTCCTAACTTTCCCCTCAGGATCCTGACAGCTGGGATCATCACATTCTCTCCTAACTTTACCCTCATCCTGAGAGCTGGGATCATCACATTCTCTCCTAACTTTACCCTCAGGATCCTGAGAGCTGGGATCATCACATTCTCTCCTAACTTTCCCCTCAGGATCCTGAGAGCTGGGATCATCACATTCTCTCCTAACTTTCCCCTCATCCTGAGAGCTGGGATCATCACATTCTCTCCTAACTTTCCCCTCATCCTGAGAGCTGGGATCATCACATTCTCTCCTAACTTTCCCCTCATCCTGAGAGCTGGGATCATCACATTCTCTCCTAACTTTACCATCATCCTGAGAGCTGGGATCATCACATTCTCTCCTAACTTTCCCCTCATCCTGAGAGCTGGGATCATCACATTCTCTCCTAACTTTCCCCTCAGGATCCTAAGAGCTGGGATCATCACATTCTCTCCTAACTTTCCCCTCAGGATCATGAGAGCTGTGATCATCACATTCTCTCCTAACTTTCCCCTCAGGATCCTGAGAGCTGGGATCATCACATTCTCTCCTAACTTTCCCCTCAGGATCCTGAGAGCTGGGATCATCACATTCTCTCCTAACTTTCCCCTCAACTGAGAGCTGGGATCATCACATTCTCTCCTAACATTCCCCTCATCCTGAGAGCTGGGATCATCACATTCTCTCCTAACTTTCCCCTCAGGATCCTGAGAGCTGGGATCATCACATTCTCTCCTAACTTTCCCCTCATCCTGAGAGCTGGGATCATCACATTCTCTCCTAACTTTCCCCTCAGGATCCTGAGAGCTGGGATCATCACATTCCCTCCTAACTTTCCCCCTCATCCTGAGAGCTGGGATCATCACATTCTCTCCTAACTTTCCCCCACATCCTGAGAGCTGGGATCATCACATTCTCTCCTAACTTTCCCCCACATCCTGAGAGCTGGGATCATCACATTCTCTCCTAACTTTCCCCTCAGGATCCTGAGAGCTGGGATCATCACATTCTCTCCTAACTTTCCCCTCATCCTGAGAGCTGGGATCATCACATTCTCTCCTAACTTTCCCCTCATCCTGAGAGCTGGGATCATCACATTCTCTCCTAACTTTCCCCTCATCTTGAGAGCTGGGATCATCACATTCTCTCCTAACTTTCCCCTCATCCTGAGAGCTGGGATCATCACATTCTCTCCGAACTTTCCCCCACATCCTGAGAGCTGGGATCATCACATTCTCTCCTAACTTTCCCCTCAGGATCCTGAGAGCTGGGATCATCACATTCTCTCCTAACTTTCCCCTCATCCTGAGAGCTGGGATCATCACATTCTCTGCTAACTTTCCCCTCATCCTGAGAGCTGGGATCATCACATTCTCTCCAAACTTTCCCCTCATCCTGAGAGCAGGGATCATCACATTCTCTCCTAACTTTCCCCTCAACCTGAGAGCTGGGATCATCACATTCTCTCCTAACTTTCCCCTCATCCTGAGAGCTGGGATCATCACATTCTCTCCTAACTTTCCCCTCATCCTGAGAGCTGGGATCATCACATTCTCTGCTAACTTTCCCCTCAGGATCCTGAGAGCTGGGATCACCACATTCTCTCCTAACTTTCCCCTCATCCTGAGAGCTAGGATCATCACATTCTCTCCTAACTTTCCCCTCAGGATCCTGAGAGCTGGGATCATCACATTCTCTCGTAACTTTCCCCTCATCCTGAGAGCTGGGATCATCACATTCTCTCCTAACTTTCCCCTCAGGATCCTGAGAGCTGGGATCATCACATTCTTTCCTAACTTTCCCCGCATCCTGAGAGCTGGGATCATCACATTCTCTCCTAACCTTACCCTCATCCTGAGAGCTGGGATCATCACATTCTCTCCTAACTTTCCCCTCAGGATCCTGAGAGCTGGGATCATCACATTCTCTCCTAACTTTCCCCTCAGGATCCTGAGAGCTGGGATCATCACATTCTCTCCTAACTTTCCCCTCATCCTGAGAGCTGGGATCATCACATTCTCTCCTAACTTTCCCCTCATCCTGAGAGCTGGGATCATCACATTCTCTCCTAACTTTCCCCTCATCCTGAGAGCTGCGATCATCACATTCTCTCCTAACTTTACCATCATCCTGAGAGCTGGGATCATCACATTCTCTCCTAACTTTCCCCTCATCCTAAGAGCTGGGATCATCACATTCTCTCCTAACTTTCCCCTCATCCTGAGAGCTGGGATCATCACATTCTCTCCTAACTTTCCCCTCATCCTGAGAGCTGGGATCATCAAATTCTCTCCTAACTTTCCCCTCAGGATCCAGAGAGCTGGGATCATCACATTC
This sequence comes from Carcharodon carcharias, assembly GCF_017639515.1. Taxonomy (NCBI): domain Eukaryota; kingdom Metazoa; phylum Chordata; class Chondrichthyes; order Lamniformes; family Lamnidae; genus Carcharodon; species Carcharodon carcharias. The sequence goes on from NW_024470767.1 coordinate 3,169,450, forward strand.
TCTCCTAACTTTCCCCTCATCCTGAGAGCTGGGATCATCACATTCTCTCCTAACTTTCCCCTCATCCTGAGAGCTGGGATCATCGCATTCTCTCCTAACTTTCCCCTCATCCTGAGAGCTGGGATCATCACATTCTCTCCTAACTTTCCCCTCATCCTGAGAGCTGGGATCATCACATTCTCTCCTAACTTTCCCTCAGGATCCTGAGAGCTGGGATCATCACATTCTCTCCTAACTTTCCTCTCATCCTGAGAGCTGGGATCATCACATTCTCTCCTAACTTTCCACTCATCCTGAGAGCTGGGATCATCACATTCTCTCCTAACTTTCCCCTCATCCTGAGAGCTGGGATCATCACATTCTCTCCTAACTTTCCACTCATCCTGAGCGCTGGGATCATCACATTCTCTCCTAACTTTCCCCTCATCCTGAGAGCTGGGATCATCACATTCTCTCCTAACTTTCCCCTCAGGATCCTGACAGCTGGGATCATCACATTCTCTCCTAACTTTACCCTCATCCTGAGAGCTGGGATCATCACATTCTCTCCTAACTTTACCCTCAGGATCCTGAGAGCTGGGATCATCACATTCTCTCCTAACTTTCCCCTCAGGATCCTGAGAGCTGGGATCATCACATTCTCTCCTAACTTTCCCCTCATCCTGAGAGCTGGGATCATCACATTCTCTCCTAACTTTCCCCTCATCCTGAGAGCTGGGATCATCACATTCTCTCCTAACTTTCCCCTCATCCTGAGAGCTGGGATCATCACATTCTCTCCTAACTTTCCCCTCATCCTGAGAGCTGGGATCATCACATTCTCTCCTAACTTTCCCCTCATCCTGAGAGCTGGGATCATCACATTCTCTCCTAACTTTCCACTCAGGATCCTAAGAGCTGGGATCATCACATTCTCTCCTAACTTTCCCCTCAGGATCCTGAGAGCTGGGATCATCACATTCTCTCCTAACTTTCCCCTCAGGATCCTGAGAGCTGGGATCATCACATTCTCTCCTAACTTTCCCCTCAGGATCCTGAGAGCTGGGATCATCACATTCTCTCCTAACTTTCCCCTCAACTGAGAGCTGGGATCATCACATTCTCTCCTAACATTCCCCTCATCCTGAGAGCTGGGATCATCACATTCTCTCCTAACTTTCCCCTCAGGATCCTGAGAGTTGGGATCATCACATTCTCTCCTAACTTTCCCCTCATCCTGAGAGCTGGGATCATCACATTCTCTCCTAACTTTCCCCTCAGGATCCTGAGAGCTGGGATCATCACATTCCCTCCTAACTTTCCCCCTCATCCTGAGAGCTGGGATCATCACATTCTCTCCTAACTTTCCCCCACATCCTGAGAGCTGGGATCATCACATTCTCTCCTAACTTTCCCCCACATCCTGAGAGCTGGGATCATCACATTCTCTCCTAACTTTCCCCTCAGGATCCTGAGAGCTGGGATCATCACATTCTCTCCTAACTTTCCCCTCATCCTGAGAGCTGGGATCATCACATTCTCTCCTAACTTTCCCCTCATCCTGAGAGCTGGGATCATCACATTCTCTCCTAACTTTCCCCTCATCTTGAGAGCTGGGATCATCACATTCTCTCCTAACTTTCCCCTCATCCTGAGAGCTGGGATCATCACATTCTCTCCGAACTTTCCCCCACATCCTGAGAGCTGGGATCATCACATTCTCTCCTAACTTTCCCCTCAGGATCCTGAGAGCTGGGATCATCACATTCTCTCCTAACTTTCCCCTCATCCTGAGAGCTGGGATCATCACATTCTCTGCTAACTTTCCCCTCATCCTGAGAGCTGGGATCATCACATTCTCTCCAAACTTTCCCCTCATCCTGAGAGCTGGGATCATCACATTCTCTCCTAACTTTCCCCTCAACCTGAGAGCTGGGATCATCACATTCTCTCCTAACTTTCCCCTCATCCTGAGAGCTGGGATCATCACATTCTCTCCTAACTTTCCCCTCATCCTGAGAGCTGGGATCATCACATTCTCTGCTAACTTTCCCCTCAGGATCCTGAGAGCTGGGATCACCACATTCTCTCCTAACTTTCCCCTCATCCTGAGAGCTAGGATCATCACATTCTCTCCTAACTTTCCCCTCAGGATCCTGAGAGCTGGGATCATCACATTCTCTCGTAACTTTCCCCTCATCCTGAGAGCTGGGATCATCACATTCTCTCCTAACTTTCCCCTCAGGATCCTGAGAGCTGGGATCATCACATTCTTACCTAACTTTCCCCGCATCCTGAGAGCTGGGATCATCACATTCTCTCCTAACCTTACCCTCATCCTGAGAGCTGGGATCATCACATTCTCTCCTAACTTTCCCCTCAGGATCCTGAGAGCTGGGATCATCACATTCTCTCCTAACTTTCCCCTCAGGATCCTGAGAGCTGGGATCATCACATTCTCTCCTAACTTTCCCCTCATCCTGAGAACTGGGATCATCACATTCTCTCCTAACTTTCCCCTCATCCTGAGAGCTGGGATCATCACATTCTCTCCTAACTTTCCCCTCATCCTGAGAGCTGCGATCATCACATTCTCTCCTAACTTTACCATCATCCTGAGAGCTGGGATCATCACATTCTCTCCTAACTTTCCCCTCATCCTGAGAGCTGGGATCATCACATTCTCTCCTAACTTTCCCCTCATCCTGAGAGCTGGGATCATCACATTCTCTCCTAACTTTCCCCTCATCCTGAGAGCTGGGATCATCAAATTCTCTCCTAACTTTCCCCTCAGGATCCAGAGAGCTGGGATCATCACATTCTCTCCTAACTTTCCCCTCATCCTGAGAGCTGGGATCATCACATTCTCTCCTAACTTTCCCCTCATCCTGAGAGCTGGGATCATCGCATTCTCTCCTAACTTTCCCCTCATCCTGAGAGCTGGGATCATCACATTCTCTCCTAACTTTCCCCTCATCCTGAGAGCTGGGATCATCACATTCTCTCCTAACTTTCCCTCAGGATCCTGAGAGCTGGGATCATCACATTCTCTCCTAACTTTCCCCTCATCCTGAGAGCTGGGATCATCACATTCTCTCCTAACTTTCCACTCATCCTGAGAGCTGGGATCATCACATTCTCTCCTAACTTTCCCCTCATCCTGAGAGCTGGGATCATCACATTCTCTCCTAACTTTCCACTCATCCTGAGCGCTGGGAACATCACATTCTCTCCTAACTTTCCCCTCATCCTGAGAGCTGGGATCATCACGTTCTCTCCTAACTTTCCCCTCATCCTGAGAGCTGGGATCATCACATTCTCTCCTAACTTTCCCCCACATCCTGCGAGCTGGGATCATCACATTCTCTCCTAACTTTCCCCGCATCCTGAGAGCTGGGATCATCACATTTTCTCCTAACTTTACCCTCATCCTGAGAGCTGGGATCATCACATTCTCTCCTAACTTTCCCCTCAGGATCCTGAGAGCTGGGATCATCACATTCTCTGCTAACTTTCCCCTCAGGATCCTGAGAGCTGGGATCATCACATTCTCTCCTAACTTTCCCCTCATCCTGAGAGCTGGGATCATCACATTCTCTCCTAACTTTCCCCTCAACCTGAGAGCTGGGATCATCACATTCTCTCCTAACTTTCCCCTCATCCTGAGAGCTGGGATCATCACATTCTCTCCCAACTTTCCCCTCATCCTGAGAGCTGGGATCATCACATTCTCTGCTAACTTTCCCCTCAGGATCCTGAGAGCTGGGATCATCACATTCTCTCCTAACTTTACCCTCATCCTGAGAGCTGGGATCATCACATTCTCTCCTAACTTTCCCCTCATCCTGAGAGCTGGGATCATCACATTCTCTCCTAACTTTCCCCTCATCCTGAGAGCTGGGATCATCACATTCTCTCCTAACTTTCCCCTCATCCTGAGAGCTGGGATCATCACATTCTCTCCTAACTTTCCCCTCATCCTGAGAGCTGGGATCATCACATTCTCTCCTAACTTTCCCCTCATCCTGAGAGCTGGGATCATCACATTCTCTCCTAACTTTCCCCTCATCCTGAGAGCTGGGATCATCACATTCTCTCCTAACTTTCCCCTCATCCTGAGAGCTGGGATCATCACATTCTCTCCTAACTTTCCCCTCAGGATCCTGAGAGCTGGGATCATCACATTCTCTCCGAACTTTGCCCTCATCCTGAGAGCTGGGATCATCACATTCTCTCCTAACTTTGCCCTCATCCTGAGAGCTGGGATCATCACATTCTCTCCTAACTTTCCCCTCAGGATTCTGAGAGCTGGGATCATCACATTCTCTCCTAACTTTCCCCTCATCCTGAGAGCTGGGATCATCACATTCTCTCCTAACATTCCCCTCAGGATCCTGAGATCTGGGATCATCACATTCTCTCCTAACTTTCCCCCTCAACCTGAGAGCTGGGATCATCACATTCTCTCCGAACTTTCCCCTCAGGATCCTGAGAGCTGGGATCATCACATTCTCTCCTAACTTTCCCCTCATCCTGAGAGCTGGGATCATCACATTCTCTCCTAACTTTCCCCTCATCCTGAGAGCTGGGATCATCACATTCTCTCCTAACTTTCCCCTCATCCTGAGAGCTGGGATCATCACATTCTCTCCTAACTTTCCCCTCATCCTCAGAGCTGGGATCATCACAATCTCTCCTAACTTTCCCCTCATCCTGAGAGCTGGGATCATCACATTCTCTCCTAACTTTACCCTCATCCTGAGAGCTGGCATCATCACATTCTCTCCTAACTTTCCCCTCATCCTGAGAGCTGGGATCATCACATTCTCTCCTAACTTTCCCCTCATCCTGAGAGCTGGGATCATCACATTCTCTCCTAACTTTCCCCTCAGGATCCTGAGAGCTGGGATCATCACATTCTCTCCTAACTTTCCCCTCATCCTGAGAGCTGGGATCATCACATTCTCTCCTAACTTTCCCCCTCATCCTGAGAGCTGGGATCATCACATTCTCTCATAAATTTCCCCTCATCCTGAGAGCTGGGATCATCACATTCTCTCCTAAATTTCCCCTCATCCTGAGAGCTGGAATCATCACATTCTCTCCTAACTTTCCCCTCATCCTGAGAGCTGGGATCATCACATTCTCTCCTAACTGTCCCACTCATCCTGAGAGCTGGGATCATCACATTCTCTCCTAACTTTCCCCTCAGGATCCTGAGAGCAGGGATCAACACATTCTCTCCTAACTTTCCCCTCAGGATCCTGAGAGCTGGGATCATCACATTCTCTCCTAACTTTCCCCTCATCCTGAGAGCTGGGATCATCACATTCTCTCCTAACTTTCCCCTCAGGATCCTGAGAGCTGGGATCATCACATTCTCTCCTAACTTTCCCCTCAGGATCCTGAGAGCTGGGATCATCACATTCTCTCCTAACTTTCCCCTCAGGATCCTGAGAGCTGATATCATCACATTCTCTCCTAACTTTCCCCTCATCCTGAGAGCTGGGATCATCACATTCTCTCCTAACTTTCCCCTCATCCTGAGAGCTGGGATCATCACATTCTCTCCTAACTTTCCCCTCATCCTGAGAGCTGGGACCATCACATTCTCTCCTAACTTTCCCCTCAGGATCCTGAGAGCTGGGATCATCACATTCTCTCCTAACTTTCGCCTCATCCTGAGAGCTGGGATCATCACATTCTCTCCTAACTTTCCCCTCATCCTGAGAGCTGGGATCATCACATTCTCTCCTAACTTTCCCCTCATCCTGAGAGCTGGGATCATCACATTCTCTCCTAACTTTCCCCTCATCCTGAGAGCTGGGATCATCACATTCTCTCCTAACTTTCCCCTCATCCTGAGAGCTGGGAACATCACATTCTCTCCTAACTTTCCCCTCATCCTGAGAGCTGGGATCATCACATTCTCTCCTAACTTTCCCCTCATCCTGAGAGCTGGGATCATCACATTCTCTCCTAACTTTCCCCTCAGGATCCTGAGAGCTGGGATCATCACATTCTCTCCTAACTTTCCCCTCAGGATCCTAAGAGCTGGGATCATCACATTCTCTCCTAACTTTCCCCTCAGGATACTGAGAGCTGGGATCATCACATTCTCTCCTAACTTTCCCCTCAGGATCCTGAGAGCTGGGATCATCACATTCTCTCCTAACTTTCCCCTCAGGATCCTGAGAGCTGGGATCATCACATTCTCTCCTAACTTTCCCCTCATCCTGAGAGCTGGGATCATCACATTCTCTCCTAACATTCCCCTCATCCTGAGAGCTGGGATCATCACATTCTCTCCTAACTTTCCCCTCATGATCATGAGAGCTGGGATCATCACATTCTCTCCTAACTTTCCCCTCATCCTGAGAGCTGGGATCATCACATTCTCTCCTAACTTTCCCCTCAGGATCCTGAGAGCTGGGATCATCACATTCCCTCCTAACTTTCCCCCTCATCCTGAGAGCTGGGATCATCACATTCTCTCCTAACTTTCCCCCACATCCTGAGAGCTGGGATCATCACATTCTCTGCTAACTTTCCCCTCAGGATCCTGAGAGCTGGGATCATCACATTCTCTCCTAACTTTCCCCTCATCCTGAGAGCTGGGATCATCACATTCTCTCCTAACTTTCCCCTCATCCTGAGAGCTGGGATCATCACATTCTCTCCTAACTTTCCCCTCATCCTGAGAGCTGGGATCATCACATTCTCTCCTAACTTTCCCCTCATCCTGAGAGCTGGGATCATCACATTCTCTCCTAACTTTCCCCTCATCCTGAGAGCTGGGATCATCACATTCTCTCCTAACTTTCCCCTCAGGATCCTGAGAGCTGGGATCATCACATTCTCTCCTAACTTTCCCCTCATCCTGAGAGCTGGGATCATCACATTCTCTCCTAACTTTCCCCTCATCCTGAGAGCTGGGATCATCACATTCTCTCCTAACTTTCCCCTCATCCTGAGAGCTGGGATCATCACATTCTCTCCTAACTTTCCCCTCAACCTGAGAGCTGGGATCATCACATTCTCTCCTAACTTTCCCCTCATCCTGAGAGCTGGGATCATCACATTCTCTCCTAACTTTCCCCTCATCCTGAGAGCTGGGATCATCACATTCTCTCCTAACTTTCCCCTCATCCTGAGAGCTGGGATCATCACATTCTCTCCTAACTTTCCCCTCATCCTGAGAGCTGGGATCATCACATTCTCTCCTAACTTTCCCCTCAGGATCCTGAGAGCTGGGATCATCACATTCTCTCCTAACTTTCCCCTCATCCTGAGAGCTGGGATCATCACATTCTCTCCTAACTTTCCCCTCATCCTGAGAGCTGGGATCATCACATTCTCTCCTAACTATCCCCTCATCCTGAGAGCTGGGATCATCACATTCTCTCCTAACTTTCCCCTCATCCTGAGAGCTGGGATCATCACATTCTCTCCTAACTTTCCCCCTCATCCTGAGAGCTGGGATCATCACATTCTCTCCTAACTTTCCCCGCATCCTGAGAGCTGGGATCATCACATTCTCTCCTAACTTTCCCCTCATCCTGAGAGCTGGGATCATCACATTCTCTCCTAACTTTCCCCTCGATCCTGAGAGCTGGGATCATCACATTCTCTCCTAACTTTCCCCTCAGGATCCTGAGAGCTGGGATCATCACATTCTCTCCTAACTTTCCCCTCAGGATCCTGAGAGCTGGGATCATCACATTCTCTCCTAACTTTCCCCTCAGGATCCTGAGAGCTGGGATCATCACATTCTCTCCTAACTTTCCCCTCAGGATCCTGAGAGCTGGGATCATCACATTCTCTCCTAACTTTCCCCTCAGATCCTGAGAGCTGGGATCATCACATTCTCTCCTAACTTTCCCCTCATCCTGAGAGCTGGGATCATCACATTCTCTCCTAACTTTCCCCTCAGGATCCTGAGAGCTGGGATCATCACATTCTCTCCTAACTTTCCCCTCAGGATCCTGAGAGCTGGGATCATCACATTCTCTCCTAACTTTCCACTCATCCTGAGAGCTGGGATCATCACATTCTCTCCTAACTTTCCCCTCATCCTGAGAGCTGGGATCATCACATTCTCTCCTAACTTTCCCCTCATCCTGAGAGCTGGGATCATCACATTCTCTCCTAACTTTCCCCTCATCCTGAGAGCTGGGATCATCACATTCTCTCCTAACTTTCCCCTCAGGATCCTGAGAGCTGGGATCATCACATTCTCTCCTAACTTTCCCCTCAGGATCCTGAGAGCTGGGATCATCACATTCTCTCCTAACTTTCCCCTCAGGATCCTGAGAGCTGGGATCATCACATTCTCTCCTAACTTTCCCCTCAGATCCTGAGAGCTGGGATCATCACATTCTCTCCTAACTTTCCCCTCATCCTGAGAGCTGGGATCATCACATTCTCTCCTAACTTTCCCCTCATCCTGAGAGCTGGGATCATCACATTCTCTCCTAACTTTCCCCTCAGGATCCTGAGAGCTGGGATCATCACATTCTCTCCTAACTTTCCCCTCATCCTGAGAGCTGGGATCATCACATTCTCTCCTAACTTTCCCCTCAGATCCTGAGAGCTGGGATCATCACATTCTCTCCTAACTTTCCCCTCATCCTGAGAGCTGGGATCATCACATTCTCTCCTAACTTTCCCCTCATCCTGAGAGCTGGGATCATCACATTCTCTCCTAACTTTCCCCTCATCCTGAGAGCTGGGATCATCACATTCTCTCCTAACTTTCCCCTCAGATCCTGAGAGCTGGGATCATCACATTCTCTCCTAACTTTCCCCTCATCCTGAGAGCTGGGATCATCACATTCTCTCCTAACTTTCCCCTCATCCTGAGAGCTGGGATCATCACATTCTCTCCTAACTTTCCCCTCATCCTGAGAGCTGGGATCATCACATTCTCTCCTAACTTTCCCCTCATCCTGAGAGCTGGGATCATCACATTCTCTCCTAACTTTCCCCTCATCCTGAGAGCTGGGATCATCACATTCTCTCCTAACTTTCCCCTCATCCTGAGAGCTGGGATCATCACATTCTCTCCTAACTTTCCCCTCAGTCCTGAGAGCTGGGATCATCACATTCTCTCCTAACTTTCCCCTCATCCTGAGAGCTGGGATCATCACATTCTCTCCTAACTTTCCCCTCATCCTGAGAGCTGGGATCATCACATTCTCTCCTAACTTTCCCCTCATCCTGAGAGCTGGGATCATCACATTCTCTCCTAACTTTCCCCTCATCCTGAGAGCTGGGATCATCACATTCTCTCCTAACTTTCCCCTCATCCTGAGAGCTGGGATCATCACATTCTCTCCTAACTTTCCCCTCATCCTGAGAGCTGGGATCATCACATTCTCTCCTAACTTTCCCCTCAGATCCTGAGAGCTGGGATCATCACATTCTCTCCTAACTTTCCCCTCATCCTGAGAGCTGGGATCATCACATTCTCTCCTAACTTTCCCCTCAGGATCCTGAGAGCTGGGATCATCACATTCTCTCCTAACTTTCCCCTCATCCTGAGAGCTGGGATCATCACATTCTCTCCTAACTTTCCCCTCATCCTGAGAGCTGGGATCATCACATTCTCTCCTAACTTTCCCCTCATCCTGAGAGCTGGGATCATCACATTCTCTCCTAACTTTCCCCTCAGATCCTGAGAGCTGGGATCATCACATTCTCTCCTAACTTTCCCCTCAGATCCTGAGAGCTGGGATCATCACATTCTCTCCTAACTTTCCCCTCATCCTGAGAGCTGGGATCATCACATTCTCTCCTAACTTTCCCCTCATCCTGAGAGCTGGGATCATCACATTCTCTCCTAACTTTCCCCTCATCCTGAGAGCTGGGATCATCACATTCTCTCCTAACTTTCCCCTCATCCTGAGAGCTGGGATCATCACATTCTCTCCTAACTTTCCCCTCATCCTGAGAGCTGGGATCATCACATTCTCTCCTAACTTTCCCCTCATCCTGAGAGCTGGGATCATCACATTCTCTCCTAACTTTCCCCTCATCCTGAGAGCTGGGATCATCACATTCTCTCCTAACTTTCCCCTCATCCTGAGAGCTGGGATCATCACATTCTCTCCTAACTTTCCCCTCATCCTGAGAGCTGGGATCATCACATTCTCTCCTAACTTTCCCCTCATCCTGAGAGCTGGGATCATCACATTCTCTCCTAACTTTCCCCTCATCCTGAGAGCTGGGATCATCACATTCTCTCCTAACTTTCCCCTCAGATCCTGAGAGCTGGGATCATCACATTCTCTCCTAACTTTCCCCTCATCCTGAGAGCTGGGATCATCACATTCTCTCCTAACTTTCCCCTCATCCTGAGAGCTGGGATCATCACATTCTCTCCTAACTTTCCCCTCATCCTGAGAGCTGGGATCATCACATTCTCTCCTAACTTTCCCCTCATCCTGAGAGCTGGGATCATCACATTCTCTCCTAACTTTCCCCTCAGATCCTGAGAGCTGGGATCATCACATTCTCTCCTAACTTTCCCCTCAGTCCTGAGAGCTGGGATCATCACATTCTCTCCTAACTTTCCCCTCATCCTGAGAGCTGGGATCATCACATTCTCTCCTAACTTTCCCCTCATCCTGAGAGCTGGGATCATCACATTCTCTCCTAACTTTCCCCTCATCCTGAGAGCTGGGATCATCACATTCTCTCCTAACTTTCCCCTCATCCTGAGAGCTGGGATCATCACATTCTCTCCTAACTTTCCCCTCAGATCCTGAGAGCTGGGATCATCACATTCTCTCCTAACTTTCCCCTCAGGATCCTGAGAGCTGGGATCATCACATTCTCTCCTAACTTTCCCCTCAGATCCTGAGAGCTGGGATCATCACATTCTCTCCTAACTTTCCCCTCATCCTGAGAGCTGGGATCATCACATTCTCTCCTAACTTTCCCCTCATCCTGAGAGCTGGGATCATCACATTCTCTCCTAACTTTCCCCTCATCCTGAGAGCTGGGATCATCACATTCTCTCCTAACTTTCCCCTCAGTCCTGAGAGCTGGGATCATCACATTCTCTCCTAACTTTCCCCTCATCCTGAGAGCTGGGATCATCACATTCTCTCCTAACTTTCCCCTCAGGATCCTGAGAGCTGGGATCATCACATTCTCTCCTAACTTTCCCCTCAGGATCCTGAGAGCTGGGATCATCACATTCTCTCCTAACTTTCCCCTCATCCTGAGAGCTGGGATCATCACATTCTCTCCTAACTTTCCCCTCATCCTGAGAGCTGGGATCATCACATTCTCTCCTAACTTTCCCCTCATCCTGAGAGCTGGGATCATCACATTCTCTCCTAACTTTCCCCTCATCCTGAGAGCTGGGATCATCACATTCTCTCCTAACTTTCACCTCATCCTGAGAGCTGGGATCATCACATTCTCTCCTAACTTTCCCCTCAGGATCCTGAGAGCTGGGATCATCACATTCTCTCCTAACTTTCCCCTCATCCTGAGAGCTGGGATCATCACATTCTCTCCTAACTTTCCCCTCAGGATCCTGAGAGCTGGGATCATCACATTCTCTCCTAACTTTCCCCTCAGGATCCTGAGAGCTGGGATCATCACATTCTCTCCTAACTTTCCCCTCAGATCCTGAGAGCTGGGATCATCACATTCTCTCCTAACTTTCCCCTCAGGATCCTGAGAGCTGGGATCATCACATTCTCTCCTAACTTTCCCCTCAGATCCTGAGAGCTGGGATCATCACATTCTCTCCTAACTTTCCCCTCAGATCCTGAGAGCTGGGATCATCACATTCTCTCCTAACTTTCCCCTCAGATCCTGAGAGCTGGGATCATCACATTCTCTCCTAACTTTCCCCTCAGATCCTGAGAGCTGGGATCATCACATTCTCTCCTAACTTTCCCCTCATCCTGAGAGCTGGGATCATCACATTCTCTCCTAACTTTCCCCTCATCCTGAGAGCTGGGATCATCACATTCTCTCCTAACTTTCCCCTCATCCTGAGAGCTGGGATCATCACATTCTCTCCTAACTTTCCCCTCATCCTGAGAGCTGGGATCATCACATTCTCTCCTAACTTTCCCCTCAGTCCTGAGAGCTGGGATCATCACATTCTCTCCTAACTTTCCCCTCGATCCTGAGAGCTGGGATCATCACATTCTCTCCTAACTTTCCCCTCAGGATCCTGAGAGCTGGGATCATCACATTCTCTCCTAACTTTCCCCTCATCCTGAGAGCTGGGATCATCACATTCTCTCCTAACTTTCCCCTCATCCTGAGAGCTGGGATCATCACATTCTCTCCTAACTTTCCCCTCATCCTGAGAGCTGGGATCATCACATTCTCTCCTAACTTTCCCCTCAGATCCTGAGAGCTGGGATCATCACATTCTCTCCTAACTTTCCCCTCATCCTGAGAGCTGGGATCATCACATTCTCTCCTAACTTTCCCCTCATCCTGAGAGCTGGGATCATCACATTCTCTCCTAACTTTCCCCTCATCCTGAGAGCTGGGATCATCACATTCTCTCCTAACTTTCCCCTCATCCTGAGAGCTGGGATCATCACATTCTCTCCTAACTTTCCCCTCAGTCCTGAGAGCTGGGATCATCACATTCTCTCCTAACTTTCCCCTCATCCTGAGAGCTGGGATCATCACATTCTCTCCTAACTTTCCCCTCATCCTGAGAGCTGGGATCATCACATTCTCTCCTAACTTTCCCCTCATCCTGAGAGCTGGGATCATCACATTCTCTCCTAACTTTCCCCTCAGGATCCTGAGAGCTGGGATCATCACATTCTCTCCTAACTTTCCCCTCATCCTGAGAGCTGGGATCATCACATTCTCTCCTAACTTTCCCCTCATCCTGAGAGCTGGGATCATCACATTCTCTCCTAACTTTCCCCTCATCCTGAGAGCTGGGATCATCACATTCTCTCCTAACTTTCCCCTCAGGTCCTGAGAGCTGGGATCATCACATTCTCTCCTAACTTTCCCCTCATCCTGAGAGCTGGGATCATCACATTCTCTCCTAACTTTCCCCTCATCCTGAGAGCTGGGATCATCACATTCTCTCCTAACTTTCCCCTCATCCTGAGAGCTGGGATCATCACATTCTCTCCTAACTTTCCCCTCATCCTGAGAGCTGGGATCATCACATTCTCTCCTAACTTTCCCCTCATCCTGAGAGCTGGGATCATCACATTCTCTCCTAACTTTCCCCTCATCCTGAGAGCTGGGATCATCACATTCTCTCCTAACTTTCCCCTCATCCTGAGAGCTGGGATCATCACATTCTCTCCTAACTTTCCCCTCATCCTGAGAGCTGGGATCATCACATTCTCTCCTAACTTTCCCCTCAGATCCTGAGAGCTGGGATCATCACATTCTCTCCTAACTTTCCCCTCATCCTGAGAGCTGGGATCATCACATTCTCTCCTAACTTTCCCCTCATCCTGAGAGCTGGGATCATCACATTCTCTCCTAACTTTCCCCTCAGTCCTGAGAGCTGGGATCATCACATTCTCTCCTAACTTTCCCCTCAGTCCTGAGAGCTGGGATCATCACATTCTCTCCTAACTTTCCCCTCAGATCCTGAGAGCTGGGATCATCACATTCTCTCCTAACTTTCCCCTCATCCTGAGAGCTGGGATCATCACATTCTCTCCTAACTTTCCCCTCAGATCCTGAGAGCTGGGATCATCACATTCTCTCCTAACTTTCCCCTCAGATCCTGAGAGCTGGGATCATCACATTCTCTCCTAACTTTCCCCTCATCCTGAGAGCTGGGATCATCACATTCTCTCCTAACTTTCCCCTCATCCTGAGAGCTGGGATCATCACATTCTCTCCTAACTTTCCCCTCATCCTGAGAGCTGGGATCATCACATTCTCTCCTAACTTTCCCCTCATCCTGAGAGCTGGGATCATCACATTCTCTCCTAACTTTCCCCTCATCCTGAGAGCTGGGATCATCACATTCTCTCCTAACTTTCCCCTCAGGTCCTGAGAGCTGGGATCATCACATTCTCTCCTAACTTTCCCCTCATCCTGAGAGCTGGGATCATCACATTCTCTCCTAACTTTCCCCTCAGATCCTGAGAGCTGGATCATCACATTCTCTCCTAACTTTCCCCTCAGATCCTGAGAGCTGGGATCATCACATTCTCTCCTAACTTTCCCCTCATCCTGAGAGCTGGGATCATCACATTCTCTCCTAACTTTCCCCTCAGGATCCTGAGAGCTGGGATCATCACATTCTCTCCTAACTTTCCCCTCATCCTGAGAGCTGGGATCATCACATTCTCTCCTAACTTTCCCCTCATCCTGAGAGCTGGGATCATCACATTCTCTCCTAACTTTCCCCTCATCCTGAGAGCTGGGATCATCACATTCTCTCCTAACTTTCCCCTCAGATCCTGAGAGCTGGGATCATCACATTCTCTCCTAACTTTCCCCTCAGTCCTGAGAGCTGGGATCATCACATTCTCTCCTAACTTTCCCCTCAGATCCTGAGAGCTGGGATCATCACATTCTCTCCTAACTTTCCCCTCATCCTGAGAGCTGGGATCATCACATTCTCTCCTAACTTTCCCCCTCAGATCCTGAGAGCTGGGATCATCACATTCTCTCCTAACTTTCCCCTCATCCTGAGAGCTGGGATCATCACATTCTCTCCTAACTTTCCCCTCATCCTGAGAGCTGGGATCATCACATTCTCTCCTAACTTTCCCCTCATCCTGAGAGCTGGGATCATCACATTCTCTCCTAACTTTCCCCTCATCCTGAGAGCTGGGATCATCACATTCTCTCCTAACTTTCCCCTCAGATCCTGAGAGCTGGGATCATCACATTCTCTCCTAACTTTCCCCTCATCCTGAGAGCTGGGATCATCACATTCTCTCCTAACTTTCCCCTCATCCTGAGAGCTGGGATCATCACATTCTCTCCTAACTTTCCCCTCATCCTGAGAGCTGGGATCATCACATTCTCTCCTAACTTTCCCCTCATCCTGAGAGCTGGGATCATCACATTCTCTCCTAACTTTCCCCTCATCCTGAGAGCTGGGATCATCACATTCTCTCCTAACTTTCCCCTCATCCTGAGAGCTGGGATCATCACATTCTCTCCTAACTTTCCCCTCAGATCCTGAGAGCTGGGATCATCACATTCTCTCCTAACTTTCCCCTCAGTCCTGAGAGCTGGGATCATCACATTCTCTCCTAACTTTCCCCTCATCCTGAGAGCTGGGATCATCACATTCTCTCCTAACTTTCCCCTCAGATCCTGAGAGCTGGGATCATCACATTCTCTCCTAACTTTCCCCTCATCCTGAGAGCTGGGATCATCACATTCTCTCCTAACTTTCCCCTCATCCTGAGAGCTGGGATCATCACATTCTCTCCTAACTTTCCCCTCATCCTGAGAGCTGGGATCATCACATTCTCTCCTAACTTTCCCCTCATCCTGAGAGCTGGGATCATCACATTCTCTCCTAACTTTCCCCTCATCCTGAGAGCTGGGATCATCACATTCTCTCCTAACTTTCCCCTCATCCTGAGAGCTGGGATCATCACATTCTCTCCTAACTTTCCCCTCAGTCCTGAGAGCTGGGATCATCACATTCTCTCCTAACTTTCCCCTCATCCTGAGAGCTGGGATCATCACATTCTCTCCTAACTTTCCCCTCAGATCCTGAGAGCTGGGATCATCACATTCTCTCCTAACTTTCCCCTCATCCTGAGAGCTGGGATCATCACATTCTCTCCTAACTTTCCCCTCATCCTGAGAGCTGGGATCATCACATTCTCTCCTAACTTTCCCCTCGATCCTGAGAGCTGGGATCATCACATTCTCTCCTAACTTTCCCCTCAGGATCCTGAGAGCTGGGATCATCACATTCTCTCCTAACTTTCCCCTCATCCTGAGAGCTGGGATCATCACATTCTCTCCTAACTTTCCCCTCATCCTGAGAGCTGGGATCATCACATTCTCTCCTAACTTTCCCCTCATCCTGAGAGCTGGGATCATCACATTCTCTCCTAACTTTCCCCTCAGATCCTGAGAGCTGGGATCATCACATTCTCTCCTAACTTTCCCCTCAGATCCTGAGAGCTGGGATCATCACATTCTCTCCTAACTTTCCCCTCATCCTGAGAGCTGGGATCATCACATTCTCTCCTAACTTTCCCCTCAGATCCTGAGAGCTGGGATCATCACATTCTCTCCTAACTTTCCCCTCAGATCCTGAGAGCTGGGATCATCACATTCTCTCCTAACTTTCCCCTCATCCTGAGAGCTGGGATCATCACATTCTCTCCTAACTTTCCCCTCATCCTGAGAGCTGGGATCATCACATTCTCTCCTAACTTTCCCCTCATCCTGAGAGCTGGGATCATCACATTCTCTCCTAACTTTCCCCTCATCCTGAGAGCTGGGATCATCACATTCTCTCCTAACTTTCCCCTCATCCTGAGAGCTGGGATCATCACATTCTCTCCTAACTTTCCCCTCATCCTGAGAGCTGGGATCATCACATTCTCTCCTAACTTTCCCCTCATCCTGAGAGCTGGGATCATCACATTCTCTCCTAACTTTCCCCTCAGGATCCTGAGAGCTGGGATCATCACATTCTCTCCTAACTTTCCCCTCATCCTGAGAGCTGGGATCATCACATTCTCTCCTAACTTTCCCCTCATCCTGAGAGCTGGGATCATCACATTCTCTCCTAACTTTCCCCTCATCCTGAGAGCTGGGATCATCACATTCTCTCCTAACTTTCCCCTCAATCCTGAGAGCTGGGATCATCACATTCTCTCCTAACTTTCCCCTCATCCTGAGAGCTGGGATCATCACATTCTCTCCTAACTTTCCCCTCATCCTGAGAGCTGGGATCATCACATTCTCTCCTAACTTTCCCCTCATCCTGAGAGCTGGGATCATCACATTCTCTCCTAACTTTCCCCTCGATCCTGAGAGCTGGGATCATCACATTCTCTCCTAACTTTCCCCTCAGATCCTGAGAGCTGGGATCATCACATTCTCTCCTAACTTTCCCCTCGATCCTGAGAGCTGGGATCATCACATTCTCTCCTAACTTTCCCCTCATCCTGAGAGCTGGGATCATCACATTCTCTCCTAACTTTCCCCTCATCCTGAGAGCTGGGATCATCACATTCTCTCCTAACTTTCCCCTCGATCCTGAGAGCTGGGATCATCACATTCTCTCCTAACTTTCCCCTCAGGATCCTGAGAGCTGGGATCATCACATTCTCTCCTAACTTTCCCCTCATCCTGAGAGCTGGGATCATCACATTCTCTCCTAACTTTCCCCTCATCCTGAGAGCTGGGATCATCACATTCTCTCCTAACTTTCCCCTCATCCTGAGAGCTGGGATCATCACATTCTCTCCTAACTTTCCCCTCATCCTGAGAGCTGGGATCATCACATTCTCTCCTAACTTTCCCCTCATCCTGAGAGCTGGGATCATCACATTCTCTCCTAACTTTCCCCTCATCCTGAGAGCTGGGATCATCACATTCTCTCCTAACTTTCCCCTCAGGATCCTGAGAGCTGGATCATCACATTCTCTCCTAACTTTCCACTCATCCTGAGAGCTGGGATCATCACATTCTCTCCTAACTTTCCCCTCATCCTGAGAGCTGGGATCATCACATTCTCTCCTAACTTTCCCCTCATCCTGAGAGCTGGGATCATCACATTCTCTCCTAACTTTCCCCTCAGATCCTGAGAGCTGGGATCATCACATTCTCTCCTAACTTTCCCCTCATCCTGAGAGCTGGGATCATCACATTCTCTCCTAACTTTCCCCTCATCCTGAGAGCTGGGATCATCACATTCTCTCCTAACTTTCCCCTCATCCTGAGAGCTGGGATCATCACATTCTCTCCTAACTTTCCCCTCATCCTGAGAGCTGGGATCATCACATTCTCTCCTAACTTTCCCCTCATCCTGAGAGCTGGGATCATCACATTCTCTCCTAACTTTCCCCTCATCCTGAGAGCTGGGATCATCACATTCTCTCCTAACTTTCCCCTCATCCTGAGAGCTGGGATCATCACATTCTCTCCTAACTTTCCCCTCAGATCCTGAGAGCTGGGATCATCACATTCTCTCCTAACTTTCCCCTCATCCTGAGAGCTGGGATCATCACATTCTCTCCTAACTTTCCCCTCATCCTGAGAGCTGGGATCATCACATTCTCTCCTAACTTTCCCCTCATCCTGAGAGCTGGGATCATCACATTCTCTCCTAACTTTCCCCTCATCCTGAGAGCTGGGATCATCACATTCTCTCCTAACTTTCCCCTCAGATCCTGAGAGCTGGGATCATCACATTCTCTCCTAACTTTCCCCTCAGGATCCTGAGAGCTGGGATCATCACATTCTCTCCTAACTTTCCCCTCAGATCCTGAGAGCTGGGATCATCACATTCTCTCCTAACTTTCCCCTCATCCTGAGAGCTGGGATCATCACATTCTCTCCTAACTTTCCCCTCATCCTGAGAGCTGGGATCATCACATTCTCTCCTAACTTTCCCCTCATCCTGAGAGCTGGGATCATCACATTCTCTCCTAACTTTCCCCTCAGATCCTGAGAGCTGGGATCATCACATTCTCTCCTAACTTTCCCCTCATCCTGAGAGCTGGGATCATCACATTCTCTCCTAACTTTCCCCTCAGATCCTGAGAGCTGGGATCATCACATTCTCTCCTAACTTTCCCCTCATCCTGAGAGCTGGGATCATCACATTCTCTCCTAACTTTCCCCTCATCCTGAGAGCTGGGATCATCACATTCTCTCCTAACTTTCCCCTCATCCTGAGAGCTGGGATCATCACATTCTCTCCTAACTTTCCCCTCATCCTGAGAGCTGGGATCATCACATTCTCTCCTAACTTTCCCCTCATCCTGAGAGCTGGGATCATCACATTCTCTCCTAACTTTCCCCTCATCCTGAGAGCTGGGATCATCACATTCTCTCCTAACTTTCCCCTCATCCTGAGAGCTGGGATCATCACATTCTCTCCTAACTTTCCCCTCATCCTGAGAGCTGGGATCATCACATTCTCTCCTAACTTTCCCCTCATCCTGAGAGCTGGGATCATCACATTCTCTCCTAACTTTCCCCTCATCCTGAGAGCTGGGATCATCACATTCTCTCCTAACTTTCCCCTCAGGATCCTGAGAGCAGGGATCATCACATTCTCTCCTAACTTTCCCCTCATCCTGAGAGCTGGGATCATCACATTATCTCCTAACTTTCCCCTCATCCTGAGAGCTGGGATCATCACATTCTCTCCTAACTTTCCCCTCATCCTGAGAGCTGGGATCATCACATTCTCTCCTAACTTTCCCCTCATCCTGAGAGCTGGGATCATCACATTCTCTCCTAACTTTCCCCTCAGATCCTGAGAGCTGGGATCATCACATTCTCTCCTAACTTTCCCCTCAGATCCTGAGAGCTGGGATCATCACATTCTCTCCTAACTTTCCCCTCATCCTGAGAGCTGGGATCATCACATTCTCTCCTAACTTTCCCCTCGATCCTGAGAGCTGGGATCATCACATTCTCTCCTAACTTTCCCCTCATCCTGAGAGCTGGGATCATCACATTATCTCCTAACTTTCCCCTCATCCTGAGAGCTGGGATCATCACATTCTCTCCTAACCTTCCCCTCATCCTGAGAGCTGGGATCATCACATTCTCTCCTAACTTTCCCCTCATCCTGAGAGCTGGGATCATCACATTCTCTCCTAACTTTCCCCTCAGATCCTGAGAGCTGGGATCATCACATTCTCTCCTAACTTTCCCCTCATCCTGAGAGCTGGGATCATCACATTCTCTCCTAACTTTCCCCTCAGATCCTGAGAGCTGGGATCATCACATTCTCTCCTAACTTTCCCCTCATCCTGAGAGCTGGGATCATCACATTCTCTCCTAACTTTCCCCTCATCCTGAGAGCTGGGATCATCACATTCTCTCCTAACTTTCCCCTCATCCTGAGAGCTGGGATCATCACATTCTCTCCTAACTTTCCCCTCAGGATCCTGAGAGCTGGGATCATCACATTCTCTCCTAACTTTCCCCTCAGGATCCTGAGAGCTGGGATCATCACATTCTCTCCTAACTTTCCCCTCGATCCTGAGAGCTGGGATCATCACATTCTCTCCTAACTTTCCCCTCATCCTGAGAGCTGGGATCATCACATTCTCTCCTAACTTTCCCCTCATCCTGAGAGCTGGGATCATCACATTCTCTCCTAACTTTCCCCTCAGATCCTGAGAGCTGGGATCATCACATTCTCTCCTAACTTTCCCCTCAGATCCTGAGAGCTGGGATCATCACATTCTCTCCTAACTTTCCCCTCATCCTGAGAGCTGGGATCATCACATTCTCTCCTAACTTTCCCCTCAGATCCTGAGAGCTGGGATCATCACATTCTCTCCTAACTTTCCCCTCAGTCCTGAGAGCTGGGATCATCACATTCTCTCCTAACTTTCCCCTCATCCTGAGAGCTGGGATCATCACATTCTCTCCTAACTTTCCCCTCAGATCCTGAGAGCTGGGATCATCACATTCTCTCCTAACTTTCCCCTCAGGATCCTGAGAGCTGGGATCATCACATTCTCTCCTAACTTTCCCCTCGATCCTGAGAGCTGGGATCATCACATTCTCTCCTAACTTTCCCCTCAGTCCTGAGAGCTGGGATCATCACATTCTCTCCTAACTTTCCCCTCAGGATCCTGAGAGCTGGGATCATCACATTCTCTCCTAACTTTCCCCTCAGTCCTGAGAGCTGGGATCATCACATTCTCTCCTAACTTTCCCCTCAGATCCTGAGAGCTGGGATCATCACATTCTCTCCTAACTTTCCCCTCATCCTGAGAGCTGGGATCATCACATTCTCTCCTAACTTTCCCCTCATCCTGAGAGCTGGGATCATCACATTCTCTCCTAACTTTCCCCTCGATCCTGAGAGCTGGGATCATCACATTCTCTCCTAACTTTCCCCTCATCCTGAGAGCTGGGATCATCACATTCTCTCCTAACTTTCCCCTCATCCTGAGAGCTGGGATCATCACATTCTCTCCTAACTTTCCCCTCATCCTGAGAGCTGGGATCATCACATTCTCTCCTAACTTTCCCCTCAGATCCTGAGAGCTGGGATCATCACATTCTCTCCTAACTTTCCCCTCAGATCCTGAGAGCTGGGATCATCACATTCTCTCCTAACTTTCCCCTCATCCTGAGAGCTGGGATCATCACATTCTCTCCTAACTTTCCCCTCATCCTGAGAGCTGGGATCATCACATTCTCTCCTAACTTTCCCCTCAGGATCCTGAGAGCTGGGATCATCACATTCTCTCCTAACTTTCCCCTCATCCTGAGAGCTGGGATCATCACATTCTCTCCTAACTTTCCCCTCATCCTGAGAGCTGGGATCATCACATTCTCTCCTAACTTTCCCCTCAGATCCTGAGAGCTGGGATCATCACATTCTCTCCTAACTTTCCCCTCATCCTGAGAGCTGGGATCATCACATTCTCTCCTAACTTTCCCCTCATCCTGAGAGCTGGGATCATCACATTCTCTCCTAACTTTCCCCTCATCCTGAGAGCTGGGATCATCACATTCTCTCCTAACTTTCCCCTCATCCTGAGAGCTGGGATCATCACATTCTCTCCTAACTTTCCCCTCAGTCCTGAGAGCTGGGATCATCACATTCTCTCCTAACTTTCCCCTCATCCTGAGAGCTGGGATCATCACATTCTCTCCTAACTTTCCCCTCATCCTGAGAGCTGGGATCATCACATTCTCTCCTAACTTTCCCCTCATCCTGAGAGCTGGGATCATCACATTCTCTCCTAACTTTCCCCTCATCCTGAGAGCTGGGATCATCACATTCTCTCCTAACTTTCCCCTCATCCTGAGAGCTGGGATCATCACATTCTCTCCTAACTTTCCCCTCAGATCCTGAGAGCTGGGATCATCACATTCTCTCCTAACTTTCCCCTCATCCTGAGAGCTGGGATCATCACATTCTCTCCTAACTTTCCCCTCATCCTGAGAGCTGGGATCATCACATTCTCTCCTAACTTTCCCCTCATCCTGAGAGCTGGGATCATCACATTCTCTCCTAACTTTCCCCTCATCCTGAGAGCTGGGATCATCACATTCTCTCCTAACTTTCCCCTCATCCTGAGAGCTGGGATCATCACATTCTCTCCTAACTTTCCCCTCATCCTGAGAGCTGGGATCATCACATTCTCTCCTAACTTTCCCCTCATCCTGAGAGCTGGGATCATCACATTCTCTCCTAACTTTCCCCTCATCCTGAGAGCTGGGATCATCACATTCTCTCCTAACTTTCCCCTCATCCTGAGAGCTGGGATCATCACATTCTCTCCTAACTTTCCCCTCATCCTGAGAGCTGGGATCATCACATTCTCTCCTAACTTTCCCCTCATCCTGAGAGCTGGGATCATCACATTCTCTCCTAACTTTCCCCTCATCCTGAGAGCTGGGATCATCACATTCTCTCCTAACTTTCCCCTCATCCTGAGAGCTGGGATCATCACATTCTCTCCTAACTTTCCCCTCATCCTGAGAGCTGGGATCATCACATTCTCTCCTAACTTTCCCCTCATCCTGAGAGCTGGGATCATCACATTCTCTCCTAACTTTCCCCTCATCCTGAGAGCTGGGATCATCACATTCTCTCCTAACTTTCCCCTCATCCTGAGAGCTGGGATCATCACATTCTCTCCTAACTTTCCCCTCATCCTGAGAGCTGGGATCATCACATTCTCTCCTAACTTTCCCCTCATCCTGAGAGCTGGGATCATCACATTCTCTCCTAACTTTCCCCTCATCCTGAGAGCTGGGATCATCACATTCTCTCCTAACTTTCCCCTCATCCTGAGAGCTGGGATCATCACATTCTCTCCTAACTTTCCCCTCATCCTGAGAGCTGGGATCATCACATTCTCTCCTAACTTTCCCCTCATCCTGAGAGCTGGGATCATCACATTCTCTCCTAACTTTCCCCTCATCCTGAGAGCTGGGATCATCACATTCTCTCCTAACTTTCCCCTCATCCTGAGAGCTGGGATCATCACATTCTCTCCTAACTTTCCCCTCATCCTGAGAGCTGGGATCATCACATTCTCTCCTAACTTTCCCCTCATCCTGAGAGCTGGGATCATCACATTCTCTCCTAACTTTCCCCTCATCCTGAGAGCTGGGATCATCACATTCTCTCCTAACTTTCCCCTCATCCTGAGAGCTGGGATCATCACATTCTCTCCTAACTTTCCCCTCATCCTGAGAGCTGGGATCATCACATTCTCTCCTAACTTTCCCCTCATCCTGAGAGCTGGGATCATCACATTCTCTCCTAACTTTCCCCTCATCCTGAGAGCTGGGATCATCACATTCTCTCCTAACTTTCCCCTCATCCTGAGAGCTGGGATCATCACATTCTCTCCTAACTTTCCCCTCATCCTGAGAGCTGGGATCATCACATTCTCTCCTAACTTTCCCCTCATCCTGAGAGCTGGGATCATCACATTCTCTCCTAACTTTCCCCTCATCCTGAGAGCTGGGATCATCACATTCTCTCCTAACTTTCCCCTCATCCTGAGAGCTGGGATCATCACATTCTCTCCTAACTTTCCCCTCATCCTGAGAGCTGGGATCATCACATTCTCTCCTAACTTTCCCCTCATCCTGAGAGCTGGGATCATCACATTCTCTCCTAACTTTCCCCTCATCCTGAGAGCTGGGATCATCACATTCTCTCCTAACTTTCCCCTCATCCTGAGAGCTGGGATCATCACATTCTCTCCTAACTTTCCCCTCATCCTGAGAGCTGGGATCATCACATTCTCTCCTAACTTTCCCCTCATCCTGAGAGCTGGGATCATCACATTCTCTCCTAACTTTCCCCTCATCCTGAGAGCTGGGATCATCACATTCTCTCCTAACTTTCCCCTCATCCTGAGAGCTGGGATCATCACATTCTCTCCTAACTTTCCCCTCATCCTGAGAGCTGGGATCATCACATTCTCTCCTAACTTTCCCCTCATCCTGAGAGCTGGGATCATCACATTCTCTCCTAACTTTCCCCTCATCCTGAGAGCTGGGATCATCACATTCTCTCCTAACTTTCCCCTCATCCTGAGAGCTGGGATCATCACATTCTCTCCTAACTTTCCCCTCATCCTGAGAGCTGGGATCATCACATTCTCTCCTAACTTTCCCCTCATCCTGAGAGCTGGGATCATCACATTCTCTCCTAACTTTCCCCTCATCCTGAGAGCTGGGATCATCACATTCTCTCCTAACTTTCCCCTCATCCTGAGAGCTGGGATCATCACATTCTCTCCTAACTTTCCCCTCATCCTGAGAGCTGGGATCATCACATTCTCTCCTAACTTTCCCCTCATCCTGAGAGCTGGGATCATCACATTCTCTCCTAACTTTCCCCTCATCCTGAGAGCTGGGATCATCACATTCTCTCCTAACTTTCCCCTCATCCTGAGAGCTGGGATCATCACATTCTCTCCTAACTTTCCCCTCATCCTGAGAGCTGGGATCATCACATTCTCTCCTAACTTTCCCCTCATCCTGAGAGCTGGGATCATCACATTCTCTCCTAACTTTCCCCTCATCCTGAGAGCTGGGATCATCACATTCTCTCCTAACTTTCCCCTCATCCTGAGAGCTGGGATCATCACATTCTCTCCTAACTTTCCCCTCATCCTGAGAGCTGGGATCATCACATTCTCTCCTAACTTTCCCCTCATCCTGAGAGCTGGGATCATCACATTCTCTCCTAACTTTCCCCTCATCCTGAGAGCTGGGATCATCACATTCTCTCCTAACTTTCCCCTCATCCTGAGAGCTGGGATCATCACATTCTCTCCTAACTTTCCCCTCATCCTGAGAGCTGGGATCATCACATTCTCTCCTAACTTTCCCCTCATCCTGAGAGCTGGGATCATCACATTCTCTCCTAACTTTCCCCTCATCCTGAGAGCTGGGATCATCACATTCTCTCCTAACTTTCCCCTCATCCTGAGAGCTGGGATCATCACATTCTCTCCTAACTTTCCCCTCATCCTGAGAGCTGGGATCATCACATTCTCTCCTAACTTTCCCCTCATCCTGAGAGCTGGGATCATCACATTCTCTCCTAACTTTCCCCTCATCCTGAGAGCTGGGATCATCACATTCTCTCCTAACTTTCCCCTCATCCTGAGAGCTGGGATCATCACATTCTCTCCTAACTTTCCCCTCATCCTGAGAGCTGGGATCATCACATTCTCTCCTAACTTTCCCCTCATCCTGAGAGCTGGGATCATCACATTCTCTCCTAACTTTCCCCTCATCCTGAGAGCTGGGATCATCACATTCTCTCCTAACTTTCCCCTCATCCTGAGAGCTGGGATCATCACATTCTCTCCTAACTTTCCCCTCATCCTGAGAGCTGGGATCATCACATTCTCTCCTAACTTTCCCCTCATCCTGAGAGCTGGGATCATCACATTCTCTCCTAACTTTCCCCTCATCCTGAGAGCTGGGATCATCACATTCTCTCCTAACTTTCCCCTCATCCTGAGAGCTGGGATCATCACATTCTCTCCTAACTTTCCCCTCATCCTGAGAGCTGGGATCATCACATTCTCTCCTAACTTTCCCCTCATCCTGAGAGCTGGGATCATCACATTCTCTCCTAACTTTCCCCTCATCCTGAGAGCTGGGATCATCACATTCTCTCCTAACTTTCCCCTCATCCTGAGAGCTGGGATCATCACATTCTCTCCTAACTTTCCCCTCATCCTGAGAGCTGGGATCATCACATTCTCTCCTAACTTTCCCCTCATCCTGAGAGCTGGGATCATCACATTCTCTCCTAACTTTCCCCTCATCCTGAGAGCTGGGATCATCACATTCTCTCCTAACTTTCCCCTCATCCTGAGAGCTGGGATCATCACATTCTCTCCTAACTTTCCCCTCATCCTGAGAGCTGGGATCATCACATTCTCTCCTAACTTTCCCCTCATCCTGAGAGCTGGGATCATCACATTCTCTCCTAACTTTCCCCTCATCCTGAGAGCTGGGATCATCACATTCTCTCCTAACTTTCCCCTCATCCTGAGAGCTGGGATCATCACATTCTCTCCTAACTTTCCCCTCATCCTGAGAGCTGGGATCATCACATTCTCTCCTAACTTTCCCCTCATCCTGAGAGCTGGGATCATCACATTCTCTCCTAACTTTCCCCTCATCCTGAGAGCTGGGATCATCACATTCTCTCCTAACTTTCCCCTCATCCTGAGAGCTGGGATCATCACATTCTCTCCTAACTTTCCCCTCATCCTGAGAGCTGGGATCATCACATTCTCTCCTAACTTTCCCCTCATCCTGAGAGCTGGGATCATCACATTCTCTCCTAACTTTCCCCTCATCCTGAGAGCTGGGATCATCACATTCTCTCCTAACTTTCCCCTCATCCTGAGAGCTGGGATCATCACATTCTCTCCTAACTTTCCCCTCATCCTGAGAGCTGGGATCATCACATTCTCTCCTAACTTTCCCCTCATCCTGAGAGCTGGGATCATCACATTCTCTCCTAACTTTCCCCTCATCCTGAGAGCTGGGATCATCACATTCTCTCCTAACTTTCCCCTCATCCTGAGAGCTGGGATCATCACATTCTCTCCTAACTTTCCCCTCATCCTGAGAGCTGGGATCATCACATTCTCTCCTAACTTTCCCCTCATCCTGAGAGCTGGGATCATCACATTCTCTCCTAACTTTCCCCTCATCCTGAGAGCTGGGATCATCACATTCTCTCCTAACTTTCCCCTCATCCTGAGAGCTGGGATCATCACATTCTCTCCTAACTTTCCCCTCATCCTGAGAGCTGGGATCATCACATTCTCTCCTAACTTTCCCCTCATCCTGAGAGCTGGGATCATCACATTCTCTCCTAACTTTCCCCTCATCCTGAGAGCTGGGATCATCACATTCTCTCCTAACTTTCCCCTCATCCTGAGAGCTGGGATCATCACATTCTCTCCTAACTTTCCCCTCATCCTGAGAGCTGGGATCATCACATTCTCTCCTAACTTTCCCCTCATCCTGAGAGCTGGGATCATCACATTCTCTCCTAACTTTCCCCTCATCCTGAGAGCTGGGATCATCACATTCTCTCCTAACTTTCCCCTCATCCTGAGAGCTGGGATCATCACATTCTCTCCTAACTTTCCCCTCATCCTGAGAGCTGGGATCATCACATTCTCTCCTAACTTTCCCCTCATCCTGAGAGCTGGGATCATCACATTCTCTCCTAACTTTCCCCTCATCCTGAGAGCTGGGATCATCACATTCTCTCCTAACTTTCCCCTCATCCTGAGAGCTGGGATCATCACATTCTCTCCTAACTTTCCCCTCATCCTGAGAGCTGGGATCATCACATTCTCTCCTAACTTTCCCCTCATCCTGAGAGCTGGGATCATCACATTCTCTCCTAACTTTCCCCTCATCCTGAGAGCTGGGATCATCACATTCTCTCCTAACTTTCCCCTCATCCTGAGAGCTGGGATCATCACATTCTCTCCTAACTTTCCCCTCATCCTGAGAGCTGGGATCATCACATTCTCTCCTAACTTTCCCCTCATCCTGAGAGCTGGGATCATCACATTCTCTCCTAACTTTCCCCTCATCCTGAGAGCTGGGATCATCACATTCTCTCCTAACTTTCCCCTCATCCTGAGAGCTGGGATCATCACATTCTCTCCTAACTTTCCCCTCATCCTGAGAGCTGGGATCATCACATTCTCTCCTAACTTTCCCCTCATCCTGAGAGCTGGGATCATCACATTCTCTCCTAACTTTCCCCTCATCCTGAGAGCTGGGATCATCACATTCTCTCCTAACTTTCCCCTCATCCTGAGAGCTGGGATCATCACATTCTCTCCTAACTTTCCCCTCATCCTGAGAGCTGGGATCATCACATTCTCTCCTAACTTTCCCCTCATCCTGAGAGCTGGGATCATCACATTCTCTCCTAACTTTCCCCTCATCCTGAGAGCTGGGATCATCACATTCTCTCCTAACTTTCCCCTCATCCTGAGAGCTGGGATCATCACATTCTCTCCTAACTTTCCCCTCATCCTGAGAGCTGGGATCATCACATTCTCTCCTAACTTTCCCCTCATCCTGAGAGCTGGGATCATCACATTCTCTCCTAACTTTCCCCTCATCCTGAGAGCTGGGATCATCACATTCTCTCCTAACTTTCCCCTCATCCTGAGAGCTGGGATCATCACATTCTCTCCTAACTTTCCCCTCATCCTGAGAGCTGGGATCATCACATTCTCTCCTAACTTTCCCCTCATCCTGAGAGCTGGGATCATCACATTCTCTCCTAACTTTCCCCTCATCCTGAGAGCTGGGATCATCACATTCTCTCCTAACTTTCCCCTCATCCTGAGAGCTGGGATCATCACATTCTCTCCTAACTTTCCCCTCATCCTGAGAGCTGGGATCATCACATTCTCTCCTAACTTTCCCCTCATCCTGAGAGCTGGGATCATCACATTCTCTCCTAACTTTCCCCTCATCCTGAGAGCTGGGATCATCACATTCTCTCCTAACTTTCCCCTCATCCTGAGAGCTGGGATCATCACATTCTCTCCTAACTTTCCCCTCATCCTGAGAGCTGGGATCATCACATTCTCTCCTAACTTTCCCCTCATCCTGAGAGCTGGGATCATCACATTCTCTCCTAACTTTCCCCTCATCCTGAGAGCTGGGATCATCACATTCTCTCCTAACTTTCCCCTCATCCTGAGAGCTGGGATCATCACATTCTCTCCTAACTTTCCCCTCATCCTGAGAGCTGGGATCATCACATTCTCTCCTAACTTTCCCCTCATCCTGAGAGCTGGGATCATCACATTCTCTCCTAACTTTCCCCTCATCCTGAGAGCTGGGATCATCACATTCTCTCCTAACTTTCCCCTCATCCTGAGAGCTGGGATCATCACATTCTCTCCTAACTTTCCCCTCATCCTGAGAGCTGGGATCATCACATTCTCTCCTAACTTTCCCCTCATCCTGAGAGCTGGGATCATCACATTCTCTCCTAACTTTCCCCTCATCCTGAGAGCTGGGATCATCACATTCTCTCCTAACTTTCCCCTCATCCTGAGAGCTGGGATCATCACATTCTCTCCTAACTTTCCCCTCATCCTGAGAGCTGGGATCATCACATTCTCTCCTAACTTTCCCCTCATCCTGAGAGCTGGGATCATCACATTCTCTCCTAACTTTCCCCTCATCCTGAGAGCTGGGATCATCACATTCTCTCCTAACTTTCCCCTCATCCTGAGAGCTGGGATCATCACATTCTCTCCTAACTTTCCCCTCATCCTGAGAGCTGGGATCATCACATTCTCTCCTAACTTTCCCCTCATCCTGAGAGCTGGGATCATCACATTCTCTCCTAACTTTCCCCTCATCCTGAGAGCTGGGATCATCACATTCTCTCCTAACTTTCCCCTCATCCTGAGAGCTGGGATCATCACATTCTCTCCTAACTTTCCCCTCATCCTGAGAGCTGGGATCATCACATTCTCTCCTAACTTTCCCCTCATCCTGAGAGCTGGGATCATCACATTCTCTCCTAACTTTCCCCTCATCCTGAGAGCTGGGATCATCACATTCTCTCCTAACTTTCCCCTCATCCTGAGAGCTGGGATCATCACATTCTCTCCTAACTTTCCCCTCATCCTGAGAGCTGGGATCATCACATTCTCTCCTAACTTTCCCCTCATCCTGAGAGCTGGGATCATCACATTCTCTCCTAACTTTCCCCTCATCCTGAGAGCTGGGATCATCACATTCTCTCCTAACTTTCCCCTCATCCTGAGAGCTGGGATCATCACATTCTCTCCTAACTTTCCCCTCATCCTGAGAGCTGGGATCATCACATTCTCTCCTAACTTTCCCCTCATCCTGAGAGCTGGGATCATCACATTCTCTCCTAACTTTCCCCTCATCCTGAGAGCTGGGATCATCACATTCTCTCCTAACTTTCCCCTCATCCTGAGAGCTGGGATCATCACATTCTCTCCTAACTTTCCCCTCATCCTGAGAGCTGGGATCATCACATTCTCTCCTAACTTTCCCCTCATCCTGAGAGCTGGGATCATCACATTCTCTCCTAACTTTCCCCTCATCCTGAGAGCTGGGATCATCACATTCTCTCCTAACTTTCCCCTCATCCTGAGAGCTGGGATCATCACATTCTCTCCTAACTTTCCCCTCATCCTGAGAGCTGGGATCATCACATTCTCTCCTAACTTTCCCCTCATCCTGAGAGCTGGGATCATCACATTCTCTCCTAACTTTCCCCTCATCCTGAGAGCTGGGATCATCACATTCTCTCCTAACTTTCCCCTCATCCTGAGAGCTGGGATCATCACATTCTCTCCTAACTTTCCCCTCATCCTGAGAGCTGGGATCATCACATTCTCTCCTAACTTTCCCCTCATCCTGAGAGCTGGGATCATCACATTCTCTCCTAACTTTCCCCTCATCCTGAGAGCTGGGATCATCACATTCTCTCCTAACTTTCCCCTCATCCTGAGAGCTGGGATCATCACATTCTCTCCTAACTTTCCCCTCATCCTGAGAGCTGGGATCATCACATTCTCTCCTAACTTTCCCCTCATCCTGAGAGCTGGGATCATCACATTCTCTCCTAACTTTCCCCTCATCCTGAGAGCTGGGATCATCACATTCTCTCCTAACTTTCCCCTCATCCTGAGAGCTGGGATCATCACATTCTCTCCTAACTTTCCCCTCATCCTGAGAGCTGGGATCATCACATTCTCTCCTAACTTTCCCCTCATCCTGAGAGCTGGGATCATCACATTCTCTCCTAACTTTCCCCTCATCCTGAGAGCTGGGATCATCACATTCTCTCCTAACTTTCCCCTCATCCTGAGAGCTGGGATCATCACATTCTCTCCTAACTTTCCCCTCATCCTGAGAGCTGGGATCATCACATTCTCTCCTAACTTTCCCCTCATCCTGAGAGCTGGGATCATCACATTCTCTCCTAACTTTCCCCTCATCCTGAGAGCTGGGATCATCACATTCTCTCCTAACTTTCCCCTCATCCTGAGAGCTGGGATCATCACATTCTCTCCTAACTTTCCCCTCATCCTGAGAGCTGGGATCATCACATTCTCTCCTAACTTTCCCCTCATCCTGAGAGCTGGGATCATCACATTCTCTCCTAACTTTCCCCTCATCCTGAGAGCTGGGATCATCACATTCTCTCCTAACTTTCCCCTCATCCTGAGAGCTGGGATCATCACATTCTCTCCTAACTTTCCCCTCATCCTGAGAGCTGGGATCATCACATTCTCTCCTAACTTTCCCCTCATCCTGAGAGCTGGGATCATCACATTCTCTCCTAACTTTCCCCTCATCCTGAGAGCTGGGATCATCACATTCTCTCCTAACTTTCCCCTCATCCTGAGAGCTGGGATCATCACATTCTCTCCTAACTTTCCCCTCATCCTGAGAGCTGGGATCATCACATTCTCTCCTAACTTTCCCCTCATCCTGAGAGCTGGGATCATCACATTCTCTCCTAACTTTCCCCTCATCCTGAGAGCTGGGATCATCACATTCTCTCCTAACTTTCCCCTCATCCTGAGAGCTGGGATCATCACATTCTCTCCTAACTTTCCCCTCATCCTGAGAGCTGGGATCATCACATTCTCTCCTAACTTTCCCCTCATCCTGAGAGCTGGGATCATCACATTCTCTCCTAACTTTCCCCTCATCCTGAGAGCTGGGATCATCACATTCTCTCCTAACTTTCCCCTCATCCTGAGAGCTGGGATCATCACATTCTCTCCTAACTTTCCCCTCATCCTGAGAGCTGGGATCATCACATTCTCTCCTAACTTTCCCCTCATCCTGAGAGCTGGGATCATCACATTCTCTCCTAACTTTCCCCTCATCCTGAGAGCTGGGATCATCACATTCTCTCCTAACTTTCCCCTCATCCTGAGAGCTGGGATCATCACATTCTCTCCTAACTTTCCCCTCATCCTGAGAGCTGGGATCATCACATTCTCTCCTAACTTTCCCCTCATCCTGAGAGCTGGGATCATCACATTCTCTCCTAACTTTCCCCTCATCCTGAGAGCTGGGATCATCACATTCTCTCCTAACTTTCCCCTCATCCTGAGAGCTGGGATCATCACATTCTCTCCTAACTTTCCCCTCATCCTGAGAGCTGGGATCATCACATTCTCTCCTAACTTTCCCCTCATCCTGAGAGCTGGGATCATCACATTCTCTCCTAACTTTCCCCTCATCCTGAGAGCTGGGATCATCACATTCTCTCCTAACTTTCCCCTCATCCTGAGAGCTGGGATCATCACATTCTCTCCTAACTTTCCCCTCATCCTGAGAGCTGGGATCATCACATTCTCTCCTAACTTTCCCCTCATCCTGAGAGCTGGGATCATCACATTCTCTCCTAACTTTCCCCTCATCCTGAGAGCTGGGATCATCACATTCTCTCCTAACTTTCCCCTCATCCTGAGAGCTGGGATCATCACATTCTCTCCTAACTTTCCCCTCATCCTGAGAGCTGGGATCATCACATTCTCTCCTAACTTTCCCCTCATCCTGAGAGCTGGGATCATCACATTCTCTCCTAACTTTCCCCTCATCCTGAGAGCTGGGATCATCACATTCTCTCCTAACTTTCCCCTCATCCTGAGAGCTGGGATCATCACATTCTCTCCTAACTTTCCCCTCATCCTGAGAGCTGGGATCATCACATTCTCTCCTAACTTTCCCCTCATCCTGAGAGCTGGGATCATCACATTCTCTCCTAACTTTCCCCTCATCCTGAGAGCTGGGATCATCACATTCTCTCCTAACTTTCCCCTCATCCTGAGAGCTGGGATCATCACATTCTCTCCTAACTTTCCCCTCATCCTGAGAGCTGGGATCATCACATTCTCTCCTAACTTTCCCCTCATCCTGAGAGCTGGGATCATCACATTCTCTCCTAACTTTCCCCTCATCCTGAGAGCTGGGATCATCACATTCTCTCCTAACTTTCCCCTCATCCTGAGAGCTGGGATCATCACATTCTCTCCTAACTTTCCCCTCATCCTGAGAGCTGGGATCATCACATTCTCTCCTAACTTTCCCCTCATCCTGAGAGCTGGGATCATCACATTCTCTCCTAACTTTCCCCTCATCCTGAGAGCTGGGATCATCACATTCTCTCCTAACTTTCCCCTCATCCTGAGAGCTGGGATCATCACATTCTCTCCTAACTTTCCCCTCATCCTGAGAGCTGGGATCATCACATTCTCTCCTAACTTTCCCCTCATCCTGAGAGCTGGGATCATCACATTCTCTCCTAACTTTCCCCTCATCCTGAGAGCTGGGATCATCACATTCTCTCCTAACTTTCCCCTCATCCTGAGAGCTGGGATCATCACATTCTCTCCTAACTTTCCCCTCATCCTGAGAGCTGGGATCATCACATTCTCTCCTAACTTTCCCCTCATCCTGAGAGCTGGGATCATCACATTCTCTCCTAACTTTCCCCTCATCCTGAGAGCTGGGATCATCACATTCTCTCCTAACTTTCCCCTCATCCTGAGAGCTGGGATCATCACATTCTCTCCTAACTTTCCCCTCATCCTGAGAGCTGGGATCATCACATTCTCTCCTAACTTTCCCCTCATCCTGAGAGCTGGGATCATCACATTCTCTCCTAACTTTCCCCTCATCCTGAGAGCTGGGATCATCACATTCTCTCCTAACTTTCCCCTCATCCTGAGAGCTGGGATCATCACATTCTCTCCTAACTTTCCCCTCATCCTGAGAGCTGGGATCATCACATTCTCTCCTAACTTTCCCCTCATCCTGAGAGCTGGGATCATCACATTCTCTCCTAACTTTCCCCTCATCCTGAGAGCTGGGATCATCACATTCTCTCCTAACTTTCCCCTCATCCTGAGAGCTGGGATCATCACATTCTCTCCTAACTTTCCCCTCATCCTGAGAGCTGGGATCATCACATTCTCTCCTAACTTTCCCCTCATCCTGAGAGCTGGGATCATCACATTCTCTCCTAACTTTCCCCTCATCCTGAGAGCTGGGATCATCACATTCTCTCCTAACTTTCCCCTCATCCTGAGAGCTGGGATCATCACATTCTCTCCTAACTTTCCCCTCATCCTGAGAGCTGGGATCATCACATTCTCTCCTAACTTTCCCCTCATCCTGAGAGCTGGGATCATCACATTCTCTCCTAACTTTCCCCTCATCCTGAGAGCTGGGATCATCACATTCTCTCCTAACTTTCCCCTCATCCTGAGAGCTGGGATCATCACATTCTCTCCTAACTTTCCCCTCATCCTGAGAGCTGGGATCATCACATTCTCTCCTAACTTTCCCCTCATCCTGAGAGCTGGGATCATCACATTCTCTCCTAACTTTCCCCTCATCCTGAGAGCTGGGATCATCACATTCTCTCCTAACTTTCCCCTCATCCTGAGAGCTGGGATCATCACATTCTCTCCTAACTTTCCCCTCATCCTGAGAGCTGGGATCATCACATTCTCTCCTAACTTTCCCCTCATCCTGAGAGCTGGGATCATCACATTCTCTCCTAACTTTCCCCTCATCCTGAGAGCTGGGATCATCACATTCTCTCCTAACTTTCCCCTCATCCTGAGAGCTGGGATCATCACATTCTCTCCTAACTTTCCCCTCATCCTGAGAGCTGGGATCATCACATTCTCTCCTAACTTTCCCCTCATCCTGAGAGCTGGGATCATCACATTCTCTCCTAACTTTCCCCTCATCCTGAGAGCTGGGATCATCACATTCTCTCCTAACTTTCCCCTCATCCTGAGAGCTGGGATCATCACATTCTCTCCTAACTTTCCCCTCATCCTGAGAGCTGGGATCATCACATTCTCTCCTAACTTTCCCCTCATCCTGAGAGCTGGGATCATCACATTCTCTCCTAACTTTCCCCTCATCCTGAGAGCTGGGATCATCACATTCTCTCCTAACTTTCCCCTCATCCTGAGAGCTGGGATCATCACATTCTCTCCTAACTTTCCCCTCATCCTGAGAGCTGGGATCATCACATTCTCTCCTAACTTTCCCCTCATCCTGAGAGCTGGGATCATCACATTCTCTCCTAACTTTCCCCTCATCCTGAGAGCTGGGATCATCACATTCTCTCCTAACTTTCCCCTCATCCTGAGAGCTGGGATCATCACATTCTCTCCTAACTTTCCCCTCATCCTGAGAGCTGGGATCATCACATTCTCTCCTAACTTTCCCCTCATCCTGAGAGCTGGGATCATCACATTCTCTCCTAACTTTCCCCTCATCCTGAGAGCTGGGATCATCACATTCTCTCCTAACTTTCCCCTCATCCTGAGAGCTGGGATCATCACATTCTCTCCTAACTTTCCCCTCATCCTGAGAGCTGGGATCATCACATTCTCTCCTAACTTTCCCCTCATCCTGAGAGCTGGGATCATCACATTCTCTCCTAACTTTCCCCTCATCCTGAGAGCTGGGATCATCACATTCTCTCCTAACTTTCCCCTCATCCTGAGAGCTGGGATCATCACATTCTCTCCTAACTTTCCCCTCATCCTGAGAGCTGGGATCATCACATTCTCTCCTAACTTTCCCCTCATCCTGAGAGCTGGGATCATCACATTCTCTCCTAACTTTCCCCTCATCCTGAGAGCTGGGATCATCACATTCTCTCCTAACTTTCCCCTCATCCTGAGAGCTGGGATCATCACATTCTCTCCTAACTTTCCCCTCATCCTGAGAGCTGGGATCATCACATTCTCTCCTAACTTTCCCCTCATCCTGAGAGCTGGGATCATCACATTCTCTCCTAACTTTCCCCTCATCCTGAGAGCTGGGATCATCACATTCTCTCCTAACTTTCCCCTCATCCTGAGAGCTGGGATCATCACATTCTCTCCTAACTTTCCCCTCATCCTGAGAGCTGGGATCATCACATTCTCTCCTAACTTTCCCCTCATCCTGAGAGCTGGGATCATCACATTCTCTCCTAACTTTCCCCTCATCCTGAGAGCTGGGATCATCACATTCTCTCCTAACTTTCCCCTCATCCTGAGAGCTGGGATCATCACATTCTCTCCTAACTTTCCCCTCATCCTGAGAGCTGGGATCATCACATTCTCTCCTAACTTTCCCCTCATCCTGAGAGCTGGGATCATCACATTCTCTCCTAACTTTCCCCTCATCCTGAGAGCTGGGATCATCACATTCTCTCCTAACTTTCCCCTCATCCTGAGAGCTGGGATCATCACATTCTCTCCTAACTTTCCCCTCATCCTGAGAGCTGGGATCATCACATTCTCTCCTAACTTTCCCCTCATCCTGAGAGCTGGGATCATCACATTCTCTCCTAACTTTCCCCTCATCCTGAGAGCTGGGATCATCACATTCTCTCCTAACTTTCCCCTCATCCTGAGAGCTGGGATCATCACATTCTCTCCTAACTTTCCCCTCATCCTGAGAGCTGGGATCATCACATTCTCTCCTAACTTTCCCCTCATCCTGAGAGCTGGGATCATCACATTCTCTCCTAACTTTCCCCTCATCCTGAGAGCTGGGATCATCACATTCTCTCCTAACTTTCCCCTCATCCTGAGAGCTGGGATCATCACATTCTCTCCTAACTTTCCCCTCATCCTGAGAGCTGGGATCATCACATTCTCTCCTAACTTTCCCCTCATCCTGAGAGCTGGGATCATCACATTCTCTCCTAACTTTCCCCTCATCCTGAGAGCTGGGATCATCACATTCTCTCCTAACTTTCCCCTCATCCTGAGAGCTGGGATCATCACATTCTCTCCTAACTTTCCCCTCATCCTGAGAGCTGGGATCATCACATTCTCTCCTAACTTTCCCCTCATCCTGAGAGCTGGGATCATCACATTCTCTCCTAACTTTCCCCTCATCCTGAGAGCTGGGATCATCACATTCTCTCCTAACTTTCCCCTCATCCTGAGAGCTGGGATCATCACATTCTCTCCTAACTTTCCCCTCATCCTGAGAGCTGGGATCATCACATTCTCTCCTAACTTTCCCCTCATCCTGAGAGCTGGGATCATCACATTCTCTCCTAACTTTCCCCTCATCCTGAGAGCTGGGATCATCACATTCTCTCCTAACTTTCCCCTCATCCTGAGAGCTGGGATCATCACATTCTCTCCTAACTTTCCCCTCATCCTGAGAGCTGGGATCATCACATTCTCTCCTAACTTTCCCCTCATCCTGAGAGCTGGGATCATCACATTCTCTCCTAACTTTCCCCTCATCCTGAGAGCTGGGATCATCACATTCTCTCCTAACTTTCCCCTCATCCTGAGAGCTGGGATCATCACATTCTCTCCTAACTTTCCCCTCATCCTGAGAGCTGGGATCATCACATTCTCTCCTAACTTTCCCCTCATCCTGAGAGCTGGGATCATCACATTCTCTCCTAACTTTCCCCTCATCCTGAGAGCTGGGATCATCACATTCTCTCCTAACTTTCCCCTCATCCTGAGAGCTGGGATCATCACATTCTCTCCTAACTTTCCCCTCATCCTGAGAGCTGGGATCATCACATTCTCTCCTAACTTTCCCCTCATCCTGAGAGCTGGGATCATCACATTCTCTCCTAACTTTCCCCTCATCCTGAGAGCTGGGATCATCACATTCTCTCCTAACTTTCCCCTCATCCTGAGAGCTGGGATCATCACATTCTCTCCTAACTTTCCCCTCATCCTGAGAGCTGGGATCATCACATTCTCTCCTAACTTTCCCCTCATCCTGAGAGCTGGGATCATCACATTCTCTCCTAACTTTCCCCTCATCCTGAGAGCTGGGATCATCACATTCTCTCCTAACTTTCCCCTCATCCTGAGAGCTGGGATCATCACATTCTCTCCTAACTTTCCCCTCATCCTGAGAGCTGGGATCATCACATTCTCTCCTAACTTTCCCCTCATCCTGAGAGCTGGGATCATCACATTCTCTCCTAACTTTCCCCTCATCCTGAGAGCTGGGATCATCACATTCTCTCCTAACTTTCCCCTCATCCTGAGAGCTGGGATCATCACATTCTCTCCTAACTTTCCCCTCATCCTGAGAGCTGGGATCATCACATTCTCTCCTAACTTTCCCCTCATCCTGAGAGCTGGGATCATCACATTCTCTCCTAACTTTCCCCTCATCCTGAGAGCTGGGATCATCACATTCTCTCCTAACTTTCCCCTCATCCTGAGAGCTGGGATCATCACATTCTCTCCTAACTTTCCCCTCATCCTGAGAGCTGGGATCATCACATTCTCTCCTAACTTTCCCCTCATCCTGAGAGCTGGGATCATCACATTCTCTCCTAACTTTCCCCTCATCCTGAGAGCTGGGATCATCACATTCTCTCCTAACTTTCCCCTCATCCTGAGAGCTGGGATCATCACATTCTCTCCTAACTTTCCCCTCATCCTGAGAGCTGGGATCATCACATTCTCTCCTAACTTTCCCCTCATCCTGAGAGCTGGGATCATCACATTCTCTCCTAACTTTCCCCTCATCCTGAGAGCTGGGATCATCACATTCTCTCCTAACTTTCCCCTCATCCTGAGAGCTGGGATCATCACATTCTCTCCTAACTTTCCCCTCATCCTGAGAGCTGGGATCATCACATTCTCTCCTAACTTTCCCCTCATCCTGAGAGCTGGGATCATCACATTCTCTCCTAACTTTCCCCTCATCCTGAGAGCTGGGATCATCACATTCTCTCCTAACTTTCCCCTCATCCTGAGAGCTGGGATCATCACATTCTCTCCTAACTTTCCCCTCATCCTGAGAGCTGGGATCATCACATTCTCTCCTAACTTTCCCCTCATCCTGAGAGCTGGGATCATCACATTCTCTCCTAACTTTCCCCTCATCCTGAGAGCTGGGATCATCACATTCTCTCCTAACTTTCCCCTCATCCTGAGAGCTGGGATCATCACATTCTCTCCTAACTTTCCCCTCATCCTGAGAGCTGGGATCATCACATTCTCTCCTAACTTTCCCCTCATCCTGAGAGCTGGGATCATCACATTCTCTCCTAACTTTCCCCTCATCCTGAGAGCTGGGATCATCACATTCTCTCCTAACTTTCCCCTCATCCTGAGAGCTGGGATCATCACATTCTCTCCTAACTTTCCCCTCATCCTGAGAGCTGGGATCATCACATTCTCTCCTAACTTTCCCCTCATCCTGAGAGCTGGGATCATCACATTCTCTCCTAACTTTCCCCTCATCCTGAGAGCTGGGATCATCACATTCTCTCCTAACTTTCCCCTCATCCTGAGAGCTGGGATCATCACATTCTCTCCTAACTTTCCCCTCATCCTGAGAGCTGGGATCATCACATTCTCTCCTAACTTTCCCCTCATCCTGAGAGCTGGGATCATCACATTCTCTCCTAACTTTCCCCTCATCCTGAGAGCTGGGATCATCACATTCTCTCCTAACTTTCCCCTCATCCTGAGAGCTGGGATCATCACATTCTCTCCTAACTTTCCCCTCATCCTGAGAGCTGGGATCATCACATTCTCTCCTAACTTTCCCCTCATCCTGAGAGCTGGGATCATCACATTCTCTCCTAACTTTCCCCTCATCCTGAGAGCTGGGATCATCACATTCTCTCCTAACTTTCCCCTCATCCTGAGAGCTGGGATCATCACATTCTCTCCTAACTTTCCCCTCATCCTGAGAGCTGGGATCATCACATTCTCTCCTAACTTTCCCCTCATCCTGAGAGCTGGGATCATCACATTCTCTCCTAACTTTCCCCTCATCCTGAGAGCTGGGATCATCACATTCTCTCCTAACTTTCCCCTCATCCTGAGAGCTGGGATCATCACATTCTCTCCTAACTTTCCCCTCATCCTGAGAGCTGGGATCATCACATTCTCTCCTAACTTTCCCCTCATCCTGAGAGCTGGGATCATCACATTCTCTCCTAACTTTCCCCTCATCCTGAGAGCTGGGATCATCACATTCTCTCCTAACTTTCCCCTCATCCTGAGAGCTGGGATCATCACATTCTCTCCTAACTTTCCCCTCATCCTGAGAGCTGGGATCATCACATTCTCTCCTAACTTTCCCCTCATCCTGAGAGCTGGGATCATCACATTCTCTCCTAACTTTCCCCTCATCCTGAGAGCTGGGATCATCACATTCTCTCCTAACTTTCCCCTCATCCTGAGAGCTGGGATCATCACATTCTCTCCTAACTTTCCCCTCATCCTGAGAGCTGGGATCATCACATTCTCTCCTAACTTTCCCCTCATCCTGAGAGCTGGGATCATCACATTCTCTCCTAACTTTCCCCTCATCCTGAGAGCTGGGATCATCACATTCTCTCCTAACTTTCCCCTCATCCTGAGAGCTGGGATCATCACATTCTCTCCTAACTTTCCCCTCATCCTGAGAGCTGGGATCATCACATTCTCTCCTAACTTTCCCCTCATCCTGAGAGCTGGGATCATCACATTCTCTCCTAACTTTCCCCTCATCCTGAGAGCTGGGATCATCACATTCTCTCCTAACTTTCCCCTCATCCTGAGAGCTGGGATCATCACATTCTCTCCTAACTTTCCCCTCATCCTGAGAGCTGGGATCATCACATTCTCTCCTAACTTTCCCCTCAGGATCCTGAGAGCTGGGATCATCACATTCTCTCCTAACTTTCCCCTCAGGATCCTGAGAGCTGGGATCATCACATTCTCTCCTAACTTTCACCCTCATCCTGAGAGCTGGGATCATCACATTCTCTCCTAACTTTCCCCTCAGGATCCTGAGAGCTGGGATCATCACATTCTCTCCTAACTTTCCCCTCAGGATCCTGAGAGCTGGGATCATCACATTCTCTCCTAACTTTCACCCTCATCCTGAGAGCTGGGATCATCACATTCTCTCCTAACTTTCCCCTCATCCTGAGAGCTGGGATCATCACATTCTATCCTAACTTTCCCCTCAGGATCCTGAGAGCTGGGATCATCACATTCTCTCCTAACTTTCCCCTAAGGATCCTGAGAGCTGGGATCATCACATTCTCTCCTAACTTTCCCCTCATCCTGAGAGCTGGGATCATCACATTCTCTCCTAACTTTCCCCTCATCCTGAGAGCTGGGATCATCACATTCTCTCCTAACTTTCCCCTCATCCTGAGAGCTGGGATCATCACATTCTCTCCTAACTTTCCCCTCAGGATCCTGAGAGCTGGGATCATCACATTCTCTCCTAACTTTCCCTCAGGATCCTAAGAGCTGGGATCATCGCATTCTCTCCTAACTTTACCCTCAGGATCCTGAGAGCTGGGATCATCATATTCTCTCCTAACTTTCCCCTCATCCTGAGAGCTGGGATCATCACATTCTCTCCTAACTTTCCCCTCAGGATCCTGAGAGCTGGGATCATCACATTCTCTCCTAACTTTCCCCTCATCCTGAGAGCTGGGATCATCAAATTCTCTCCTAACTTTAACCTCATCCTGAGAGCTGGGATCCTCACATTCTCTCCTAACTTTCCC
Organism: Carcharodon carcharias; assembly: GCF_017639515.1. Lineage (NCBI taxonomy): Eukaryota > Metazoa > Chordata > Chondrichthyes > Lamniformes > Lamnidae > Carcharodon > Carcharodon carcharias. The sequence goes on from NW_024470767.1 coordinate 3,211,175, forward strand.
CTCATCCTGAGAGCTGGGATCAACGCATTCTCTCCTAACTTTCCCCTCAGGATCCTGAGAGCTGGGATCATCACATTCTCTCCTAACTTTCCCCTCAGGATCCTGACAGCTGGGATCATCACATTCTCTCCTAACTTTCCCCTCATCCTGAGAGCTGGGATCATCACATTCTCTCCTAACTTTCCCCTCATCCTCAGAGCTGGGATCATCACATTCACTCCTAACTTTCCCCTCATCCTGAGAGCTGGGATCATCACATTCTCTCCTAACTTTCCCCTCATCCTGAGAGCTGGGATCATCACATTCTCTCCTAACTTTCCCCTCAGGATCCTGAGAACTGGGATCATCACATTCTCTCCTAACTTTCCCCTCAGGATCCTGAGAGCTGGGATCATCACATTCTCTCCTAACTTTCCCCTCAGGATCCTGAGAGCTGGGATCATCACATTCTCTCCTAACTTTCCCCTCATCCTGAGAGCTGGGATCATCACATTCTCTCCTAACTTTCCCTCAGGATCCTGAGAGCTGGGAACATCACATTCTCTCCTAACTTTCCCCTCATCCTGAGAGCTGGGATCATCACATTCTCTCCTAACTTTCCCCTCATCCTGAGAGCTGGGATCATCACATTCACTCCTAACTTTCCCCTCATCCTGAGAGCTGGGATCATCACATTCTCTCCTAACTTTCCCCTCATCCTGAGAGCTGGGATCATCACATTCTCTCCTAACTTTCCCCTCAGATCCTGAGAGCTGGGATCATCACATTCTCTCCTAACTTTCCCCTCATCCTGAGAGCTGGGATCATCACATTCTCTCCTAACTTTCCCCTCATCCTGAGAGCTGGGATCATCACATTCTCTCCTAACTTTACCCTCATCCTGAGAGCTGGGATCATCACATTCTCTCCTAACTTTCCCCTCATCCTGAGAGCTGGGATCATCACATTCTCTCCTAACTTTCCCCTCAGGATCCTGAGAGCTGGGATCATCACATTCTCTCCTAACTTTCCCCTCATCCTGAGAGCTGGGATCATCACATTCTCTCCTAACTTTCCCCTCATCCTGAGAGCTGGGATCATCACATTCTCTCATAAATTTCCCCTCATCCTGAGAGCTGGGATCATCACATTCTCTCCTAACTTTCCCCTCATCCTGAGAGCTGGAATCATCACATTCTCTCCTAACTTTCCCCTCATCCTGAGAGCTGGGATCATCACATTCTCTCCTAACTTTCCCCTCAGGATCCTGAGAGCTGGGATCATCACATTCTCTCCTAACTTTCCCCTCATTCTGAGAGCTGGGATCATCACATTCTCTCCTAACTTTCCCCTCATCCTGAGAGCTGGGATCATCACATTCTCTCCTAACTTTCCCCTCATCCTGAGAGCTGGGATCATCACATTCTCTCCTAACTTTACCCTCATCCTGACAGCTGGGATCATCACATTCTCTCCTAACTTTCCCCTCATCCTGAGAGCTGGGATCATCACATTCTCTCCTAACTTTCCCCTCATCCTGAGAGCTGGGATCATCACATTCACTCCTAACTTTCCCCTCATCCTGAGAGCTGGGATCATCACATTCTCTCCTAACTTTCCCCTCATCCTGAGAGCTGGGATCATCACATTCTCTCCTAACTTTCCCCTCAGGATCCTGAGAACTGGGATCATCACATTCTCTCCTAACTTTCCCCTCAGGATCCTGAGAGCTGGGATCATCACATTCTCTCCTAACTTTCCCCTCAGGAACCTGAGAGCTGGGATCATCACATTCTCTCCTAACTTTCCCCTCATCCTGAGAGCTGGGATCATCACATTCTCTCCTAACTTTCCCCTCAGGATCCTGAGAGCTGGGAACATCACATTCTCTCCTAACTTTCCCCTCATCCTGAGAGCTGGGATCATCACATTCTCTCCTAACTTTCCCCTCATCCTGAGAGCTGGGATCATCACATTCACTCCTAACTTTCCCCTCATCCTGAGAGCTGGGATCATCACATTCTCTCCTAACTTTCCCCTCATCCTGAGAGCTGGGATCATCACATTCTCTCCTAACTTTCCCCTCAGGATCCTGAGAGCTGGGATCATCACATTCTCACCTAACTTTCCCCTCATCCTGAGAGCTGGGATCATCACATTCTCTCCTAACTTTCCCCTCATCCTGAGAGCTGGGATCATCACATTCTCTCCTAACTTTCCCCTCATCCTGAGAGCTGGGATCATCACATTCTCTCCTAACTTTCCCCTCATCCTGAGAGCTGGGATCATCACATTCTCTCCTAACTTTCCCCTCAGGATCCTGAGAGCTGGGATCATCACATTCTCTCCTAACTTTCCCCTCATCCTGAGAGCTGGGATCATCACATTCTCTCCTAACTTTCCCCTCAACCTGAGAGCTGGGATCATCACATTCTCTCCTAACTTTCCCCTCATCCTGAGAGCTGGGATCATCACATTCTCTCCTAACTTTCCCCTCATCCTGAGAGCTGGAATCATCACATTCTCTCCTAACTTTCCCCTCATCCTGAGAGCTGGGATCATCACATTCTCTCCTAACTTTCCCCTCAGGATCCTGAGAGCTGGGATCATCACATTCTCTCCTAACTTTCCCCTCATCCTGAGAGCTGGGATCATCACATTCTCTCCTAACTTTCCCCTCATCCTGAGAGCTGGGATCGTCACATTCTCTCCTAACTTTCCCCTCAGGATCCTGAGAGCTGGGATCATCACATTCTCTCCTAACTTTCCCCTCAGGATCCTGAGAGCTGGGATCATCACATTCTCTCCTAACTTTCCCTCAGGATCCTCAGAGCTGGGATCATCACATTCTCTCCTAACTTTCCCCTCATCCTGAGAGCTGGGATCATCACATTCTCTCCTAACTTTCCCCTCAGGATCCTGAGAGCTGGGATCATCACATTCTCTCCTAACTTTCCCCTCAGGATCCTGAGAGCTGGGATCATCACATTCTCTCCTAACTTTCCCCTCATCCTGAGAGCTGGGATCATCACATTCTCTCCTAACTTTCCCCTCATCCTGAGAGCTGGGATCATCACATTCTCTCCTAACTTTCCCCTCATCCTGAGAGCTGGGATCATCGCATTCTCGCCTAACTTTACCCTCAGGATCCTGAGAGCTGGGATCATCATATTCCCTGCTAACTTTCCCCTCATCCTGAGAGCTGGGATCATCACATTCTCTCCTAACTTTCCCCTCAGGATCCTGAGAGCTGGGATCATCACATTCTCTCCTAACTTTCCCCTCATCCTGAGAGCTGGGATCATCACATTCTCTCCTAACTTTCCCCTCATCCTGAGAGCTGGGATCATCACATTCTCTCCTAACTTTCCCCTCATCCTGAGAGCTGGGATCATCACATTCTCTCCTAACTTTCCCCTCAGGATCCTGAGAGCTGGGATCATCACATTCTCTCCTAACTTTCCCCTCAGGATCCTGAGAGCTGGGATCATCACATTCTCTCCTAACTTTCCCCTCATCCTGAGAGCTGGGATCATCACATTCTCTCCTAACTTTCCCCTAATCCTGAGAGCTGGGATCATCACATTCTCTCCTAACTTTCCCCTCAGGATCCTGAGAGCTGGAATCATCACATTCTCTCCTAACTTTACCCTCATCCTGAGAGCAGGTATCATCACATTCTCTCCTAACTTTCCCCTCAGGATCCTGAGAGCTGGGATCATCACATTCTCTCCTAACTTTCCCCTCATCCTGAGAGCTGGGATCATCACATTCTCTCCTAACTTTCCCCTCATCCTGAGAGCTGGGATCATCACATTCTCTCCTAACTTTACCCTCATCCTGAGAGCTGGAATCATCACATTCTCTCCTAACTTTCCCCTCATCCTGAGAGCTGGGATCATCACATTCTCTCCTAACTTTCCCCTCAGGATCCTGAGAGCTGGGATCATCACATTCTCTATTAACTTTCCCCTCATCCTGAGAGCTGGGATCATCACATTCTCTCCTAACTTTCCCCTCATCCTGAGAGCTGGGATCATCACATTCTCTCCTAACCTTCCCCTCATCCTGAGAGCTGGGATCATCACATTCTCTCCTAACTTTCCCCTCAGGATCCTGAGAGCTGGGATCATCACATTCTCTCCTAACTTTCCCCTCAGGATCCTGAGAGCTGGGATCATCACATTCTCTCCTAACTTTCCCCTCATCCTGAGAGCTGGGATCATCACATTCTCTCCTAACTTTCCCCTCAGGATCCTGAGAGCTGGGATCATCACATTCTCTCCTAACTTTCCCCTCATCCTGAGAGCTGGGATCATCACATTCTCTCCTAACTTTCACCCTCATCCTGAGAGCTGGGATCATCACATTCTCTCCTAACTTTCCCCTCAGGATCCTGAGAGCTGGGATCATCACATTCTCTCCTAACTTTCCCCTCATCCTGAGAGCTGGGATCATCACATTCTCTCCTAACTTTACCCTCATCCTGAGAGCTGGGATCATCACATTCTCTCCAAACTTTCCCCTCATCCTGAGAGCTGGGATCATCACATTCTCTCCTAACTACCCCTCAGGATCCTGAGAGCTGGGATCATCACATTCTCTCCTAACTTTACCCTCATCCTGAGAGCTGGGATCATCACATTCTCTCCTAACTTTCCCCTCATCCTGAGAGCTGGGATCATCACATTCACTCCTAACATTCCCCTCATCCTGAGAGCTGGGATCATCACATTCTCTCCTAACTTTCCCCTCATCCTGAGAGCTGGGATCATCACATTCTCCCCTAACTTTCCCCTCATCCTGAGAGCTGGGATCATCACATTCTCTCCTAACTTTCCCCTCAGGATCCTGAGAGCTGGGATCATCACATTCTCTCCTAACTTTCCCCTCAGGATCCTGAGAGCTGGGATCATCACATTCTCTCCTAACTTTCCCCTCATCCTGAGAGCTGGGATCATCACATTCTCTCCTAACTTTCCCCTCATCCTGAGAGCTGGGATCATCACATTCTCTCCTAACTTTCCCCTCATCCTGAGAGCTGGGATCATCACATTCTCTCCTAACTTTCCCCTCAGGATCCTGAGAGCTGGGATCATCACATTCTCTCCTAACTTTCCCCTCATCCTGAGAGCTGGGATCATCACATTCTCTCCTAACTTTCCCCTCATCCTGAGAGCTGGGATCATCGCATTCTCGCCTAACTTTCCCCTCAGGATCCTGAGAGCTGGGATAATCACATTCTCTCCTAACTTTCCCCTCAGGATCCTGAGAGCTGGGATCATCACATTCTCTCCTAACTTTCCCCTCAGGATCCTGAGAGCTGGGATCATCACATTCTCTCCTAACTTTCCCCTCATCCTGAGAGCTGGGATCATCACATTCTCTCCTAACTTTCCCCTCAGGATCCTGAGAGCTGGGATCATCACATTCTCTCCTAACTTTCCCCTCAGGATCCTGAGAGCTGGGATCATCACATTCTCTCCTAACTTTCCCCTCATCCTGAGAGCTGGGATCATCACATTCTCTCCTAACTTTCCCCTCATCCTGAGAGCTGGGATCATCACATTCTCTCCTAACTTTCCCCTCATCCTGAGAGCTGGGATCATCACATTCTCTCCTAACTTTCCCCTCAGGATCCTGAGAGCTGGGATCATCACATTCTCTCCTAACTTTCCCCTCATCCTGAGAGCTGGGATCATCACATTCTCTCCTAACTTTCCCCTCATCCTGAGAGCTGGGATCATCGCATTCTCGCCTAACTTTACCCTCAGGATCCTGAGAGATGGGATCATCATATTCTCTGCTAACTTTCCCCTCATCCTGAGAGCTGGGATCATCACATTCTCTCCTAACTTTCCCCTCAGGATCCTGAGAGCTGGGATCATCACATTCTCTCCTAACGTTCCCCTCATCCTGAGAGCTGGGATCATCACATTCTCTCCTAACTTTCCCCTCATCCTGAGAGCTGGGATCATCACATTCTCTCCTAACTTTCCCCTCATCCTGAGAGCTGGGATCATCACATTCTCTCCTAACTTTCCCCTCAGGATCCTGAGAGCTGGGATCATCACATTCTCTCCTAACTTTCCCCTCAGGATCCTGAGAGCTGGGATCATCACATTCTCTCCTAACTTTCCCCTCATCCTGAGAGCTGGGATCATCACATTCTCTCCTAACTTTCCCCTAATCCTGAGAGCTGGGATCATCACATTCTCTCCTAACTTTCCCCTCAGGATCCTGAGAGCTGGAATCATCACATTCTCTCCTAACTTTACCCTCATCCTGAGAGCTGGGATCATCACATTCTCTCCTAACTTTCCCCTCAGGATCCTGAGAGCTGGGATCATCACATTTTCTCCTAACTTTCCCCTCATCCTGAGAGCTGGGATCATCACATTCTCTCCTAACTTTCCCCTCATCCTGAGAGCTGGGATCATCACATTCTCTCCTAACTTTACCCTCATCCTGAGAGCTGGGATCATCACATTCTCTCCTAACTTTCCCCTCATCCTGAGAGCTGGGATCATCACATTCTCTCCTAACTTTCCCCTCAGGATCCTGAGAGCTGGGATCATCACATTCTCTATTAACTTTCCCCTCATCCTGAGAGCTGGGATCATCACATTCTCTCCTAACTTTCCCCTCATCCTGAGAGCTGGGATCATCACATTCTCTCCTAACCTTCCCCTCATCCTGAGAGCTGGGATCATCACATTCTCTCCTAACTTTCCCCTCAGGATCCTGAGAGCTGGGATCATCACATTCTCTCCTAACTTTCCCCTCAGGATCCTGAGAGCTGGGATCATCACATTCTCGCCTAACTTTCCCCTCATCCTGAGAGCTGGGATCATCACATTCTCTCCGAACTTTCCCCTCAGGATCCTGAGAGCTGGGATCATCACATTCTCTCCTAACTTTCCCCTCATCCTGAGAGCTGGGATCATCACATTCTCTCCTAACTTTCACCCTCATCCTGAGAGCTGGGATCATCACATTCTCTCCTGACTTTCCCCTCAGGATCCTGAGAGCTGGGATCATCACATTCTCTCCTAACTTTCCCCTCATCCTGAGAGCTGGGATCATCACATTCTCTCCTAACTTTACCCTCATCCTGAGAGCTGGGATCATCACATTCTCTCCTAACTTTCCCCTCATCCTGAGAGCTGGGATCATCACATTCTCTCCTAACTTTCCCCTCATCCTGAGAGCTGGGATCATCACATTCTCTCCTAACTTTCCCCTCATCCTGAGAGCTGGGATCATCACATTCTCTCCTAACTTTCCCCTCATCCTGAGAGCTGGGATCATCGCATTCCCTCCTAACTTTACCCTCAGGATCCTGAAAGCTGGGATCATCATATTCTCTGCTAACTTTCCCCTCATCCTGAGAGCTGGGATCATCACATTCTCTCCTAACTTTCCCCTCAGGATCCTGAGAGCTGGGATCATCACATTCTCTCCTAACTTTCCCCTCATCCTGAGAGCTGGGATCATCACATTCTCTCCTAACTTTCCCCTCATCCTGAGAGCTGGGATCATCACATTCTCTCCTAACTTTCCCCTCATCCTGAGAGCTGGGATCATCGCATTCTCTCCTAACTTTCCCCTCAGGATCCTGAGAGCTGGGATCATCACATTCTCTCCTAACTTTCCCCTCAGGATCCTGAGAGTTGGGATCATCACATTCTCTCCTAACTTTCCCCTCATCCTGAGAGCTGGGATCATCACATTCTCTCCTAACTTTCCCCTCATCCTGAGAGCTGGGATCATCACATTCTCTCCTAACTTTCCCCTCAGGATCCTGAGAGCTGGGATCATCACATTCTCTCCTAACTTTCCCCTCATCCTGAGAGCTGGGATCAGCACATTCTCTCCTAACTTTCCCCTCAGGATCCTGAGAGCTGGGATCATCACATTCTCTCCTAACTTTCCCCTCATCCTGAGAGCTGGGATCATCACATTCTCTCCTAACTTACCCCTCATCCTGAGAGCTGGGATCATCACATTCTCTCCTAACTTTACCCTCATCCTGAGAGCTGGGATCATCACATTCTCTCCTAACTTTCCCCTCATCCTGAGAGCTGGGATCATCACATTCTCTCCTAACTTTCCCCTCAGGATCCTGAGAGCTGGGATCATCACATTCTCTATTAACTTTCCCCCCATCCTGAGAGCTGGGATCATCACATTCTCTCCTAACTTTCCCCTCATCCTGAGAGCTGGGATCATCACATTCTCTCCTAACCTTCCCCTCATCCTGAGAGCTGGGATCATCACATTCTCTCCTAACTTTCCCCTCAGGATCCTGAGAGCTGGGATCATCACATTCTCTCCTAACTTTCCCCTCAGGATCCTGAGAGCTGGGATCATCACATTCTCTCCTAACTTTCCCCTCATCCTGAGAGCTGGGATCATCACATTCTCTCCTAACTTTCCCCTCAGGATCCTGAGAGCTGGGATCATCACATTCTCTCCTAACTTTCCCCTCATCCTGAGAGCTGGGATCATCACATTCTCTCCTAACTTTCACCCTCATCCTGAGAGCTGGTATCATCACATTCTCTCCTAACTTTCCCCTCATCCTGAGAGCTGGAATCATCACATTCTCTCCTAACTTTCCCCTCATCCTGAGAGCTGGGATCATCACATTCTCTCCTAAATTTCCCCTCATCCTGAGAGCTGGAATCATCACATTCTCTCCTAACTTTCCCCTCATCCTGAGAGCTGGGATCATCACATTCTCTCCTAACTTTCCCCTCATCCTGAGAGCTGGGATCATCACATTCTCTCCTAACTTTCCCCTCAGGATCCTGAGAGCTGGGATCATCACATTCTCTCCTAACTTTCCCCTCATCCTGAGAGCTGGGATCATCACATTCTCTCCTAACTTTCCCCTCATCCTGAGAGCTGGGATCATCACATTCTCTCCTAACTTTCCCCTCAGGATCCTGAGAGCTGGGATCATCACATTCTCTCCTAACTTTCCCCTCAGGATCCTGAGAGCTGGGATCATCACATTCTCTCCTAACTTTCACCCTCATCCTGAGAGCTGGGATCATCACATTCTCTCCTAACTTTCCCCTCAGGATCCTGAGAGCTGGGATCATCACATTCTCTCCTAACTTTCCCCTCAGATCCTGAGAGCTGGGATCATCACATTCTCTCCTAACTTTCACCCTCATCCTGAGAGCTGGGATCATCACATTCTCTCCTAACTTTCCCCTCATCCTGAGAGCTGGGATCATCACATTCTCTCCTAACTTTCCCCTCAGGATCCTGAGAGCTGGGATCATCACATTCTCTCCTAACTTTCACCTCATCCTGTGAGCTGGGATCATCACATTCTCTCCTAACTTTCCCCTCATCCTGAGAGCTGGGATCATCACATTCTCTCCTAACTTTCCCCTCATCCTGAGAGCTGGGATCATCACATTCTCTCCTAACTTTCCCCTCAGGATCCTGAGAGCTGGGATCATCACATTCTCTCCTAACTTTCCCTCAGGATCCTAAGAGCTGGGATCATCGCATTCTCTCCTAACTTTACCCTCAGGATCCTGAGAGCTGGGATCATCATATTCTCTCCTAACTTTCCCCTCATCCTGAGAGCTGGGATCATCACATTCTCTCCTAACTTTCCCCTCAGGATCCTGAGAGCTGGGATCATCACATTCTCTCCTAACTTTCCCCTCATCCTGAGAGCTGGGATCATCAAATTCTCTCCTAACTTTCCCCTCATCCTGAGAGCTGGGATCATCACATTCTCTCCTAACTTTCCCCTCATCCTGAGAGCTGGGATCAACGCATTCTCTCCTAACTTTCCCCTCAGGATCCTGAGAGCTGGGATCATCACATTCTCTCCTAACTTTCCCCTCAGGATCCTGAGAGCTGGGATCATCACATTCTCTCCTAACTTTCCCCTCATCCAGAGAGCTGGGATCATCACATTCTCTCCTAACTTTCCCCTCAGGATCCTGAGAGCTGGGATCATCACATTCTCTCCTAACTTTCACCTCATCCTGAGAGCTGGGATCATCACATTCTCTCCTAACTTTCACCTCATCCTGAGAGCTGGGATCATCACATTCTCTCCTAACTTTCCCCTCAGGATCCTGAGAGCTGGGATCATCACATTCTCTCCTAACTTTCCCCTCAGGATCCTGAGAGCTGGGATCATCACATTCTCTCCTAACTTTCACCCTCATCCTGAGAGCTGGGATCATCACATTCTCTCCTAACTTTCCCCTCAGGATCCTGAGAGCTGGGATCATCACATTCTCTCCTAACTTTCCCCTCAGGATCCTGAGAGCTGGGATCATCACATTCTCTCCTAACTTTCACCCTCATCCTGAGAGCTGGGATCATCACATTCTCTCCTAACTTTCCCCTCATCCTGAGAGCTGGGATCATCACATTCTCTCCTAACTTTCCCCTCAGGATCCTGAGAGCTGGGATCATCACATTCTCTCCTAACTTTCCCCTAAGGATCCTGAGAGCTGGGATCATCACATTCTCTCCTAACTTTCCCCTCATCCTGAGAGCTGGGATCATCACATTCTCTCCTAACTTTCCCCTCATCCTGAGAGCTGGGATCATCACATTCTCTCCTAACTTTCCCCTCATCCTGAGAGCTGGGATCATCACATTCTCTCCTAACTTTCCCCTCAGGATCCTGAGAGCTGGGATCATCACATTCTCTCCTAACTTTCCCTCAGGATCCTAAGAGCTGGGATCATCGCATTCTCTCCTAACTTTACCCTCAGGATCCTGAGAGCTGGGATCATCATATTCTCTCCTAACTTTCCCCTCATCCTGAGAGCTGGGATCATCACATTCTCTCCTAACTTTCCCCTCAGGATCCTGAGAGCTGGGATCATCACATTCTCTCCTAACTTTCCCCTCATCCTGAGAGCTGGGATCATCAAATTCTCTCCTAACTTTCCCCTCATCCTGAGAGCTGGGATCATCACATTCTCTCCTAACTTTCCCCTCATCCTGAGAGCTGGGATCAATGCATTCTCTCCTAACTTTCCCCTCAGGATCCTGAGAGCTGGGATCATCACATTCTCTCCTAACTTTCCCCTCAGGATCCTGAGAGCTGGGATCATCACATTCTCTCCTAACTTTCCCCTCATCCAGAGAGCTGGGATCATCACATTCTCTCCTAACTTTCCCCTCATCCTGAGAGCTGGGATCATCACATTCTCTCCTAACTTTCCCCTCAGGATCCTGAGAGCTGGGATCATCACATTCTCTCCTAACTTTCCCCTCATCCTGAGAGCTGGGATCATCACATTCTCTCCTAACTTTCCCCTCAGGATCCTGAGAGCTGGGATCATCACATTCTCTCCTAACTTTCCCCTCATCCTGAGAGCTGGGATCATCACATTCTCTCCTAACTTTCCCCTCATCCTGACAGCTGGGATCATCACATTCTCTCCTAACTTTCCCCTCATCCTGAGAGCTGGGATCATCACATTCTCTCCTAACTTTCCCCTCAGGATCCTGAGAGCTGGGATCATCACATTCTCTATTAACTTTCCCCTCATCCTGAGAGCTGGGATCATCACATTCTCTCCTAACTTTCCCCTCATCCTGAGAGCTGGGATCATCACATTCTCTCCTAGCTGTCCCCTCATCCTGAGAGCTGGGATCATCACATTCTCTCCTAACTTTCCCCTCAGGATCCTGAGAGCTGGGATCATCACATTCTCTCCTAACTTTCCCCTCATCCTGAGAGCTGGGATCATCACATTCTCTCCTAACTTTCCCCTCAGGATCCTGAGAGCTGGGATCATCACATTCTCTCCTAACTTTCCCCTCATCCTGAGAGCTGGGATCATCACATTCTCTCCGAACTTTCCCCCTCATCCTTAGAGCTGGGATCATCACATTCTCTCCTAACTTTCCCCTCATGCTGAGAGCTGGAATCATCACATTCTCTCCTAACTTTCCCCTCATCCTGAGAGCTGGGATCATCACATTCTCTCCTAACTTTCCCCTCATCCTGAGAGCTGGGATCATCACATTCTCTCCTAACTTTCCCCTCAGGATCCTGAGAGCTGGGATCATCACATTCTCTCCTAACTTTCCCCTCAGGATCCTGAGAGCTGGGATCATCACATTCTCTCCTAACTTTCCCCTCATCCTGAGAGCTGGGATCATCACATTCTCTCCTAACTTTCCCCTCAGGATCCTGAGAGCTGGGATCATCACATTCTCTCCTAACTTTCCCCTCAGGATCCTGAGAGCTGGGATCATCACATTCTCTCCTAACTTTCCCCTCAGGATCCTGAGAGCTGGGATCAGCACATTCTCTCCTAACTTTGCCCTCCGGATCCTGAGAGCTGGGATCATCACATTCCCTCCTAACTTTCCCCTCATCCTGAGAGCTGGGATCATCACATTCTCTCCTAACTTTCACCCTCATCCTGAGAGCTGGGATCATCACATTCTCTCCTAACTTTCCCCTCATCCTGAGAGCTGGGATCATCACATTCTCTCCTAACTTTCCCCTCATCCTGAGAGCTGGGATCATCACATTCTCTCCTAACTTTCCCCTCATCCTGAGAGCTGGGATCATCACATTCTCTCCTAACTTTCCCCTCATCCTGAGAGCTGGGATCATCACATTCTCTCCTAACTTTCCCCTCATCCTGAGAGCTGGGATCATCACATTCTCTCCGAACTTTCCCCTCATCCTGAGAGCTGGGATCATCACATTCTCTCCTAACTTTCCCCTCATCCTGAGAGCTGGGATCATCACATTCTCTCCTAACTTTCCCCTCATCCTGAGAGCTGGGATCATCACATTCTCTCCTAACTTTCCCCTCAGGCTCCTGAGAGCTGGGATCATCACATTCTCTATTAACTTTCCCCTCATCCTGAGAGCTGGGATCATCACATTCTCTCCTAACTTTCCCCTCATCCTGAGAGCTGGGATCATCACATTCTCTCCTAGCTTTCCCCTCATCCTGAGAGCTGGGATCATCACATTCTCTCCTCACTTTACCCTCATCCTGAGAGCTGGGACCATCACATTCTCTCCTAACTTTCCCCTCATCCTGAGAGCTGGGATCATCACATTCTCTCCTAACTTTCCCCCCATCCTGAGAGCTGGGATCATCACATTCTCTCCTAACTTTCCCCCTCACCCTGAGAGCTGGGATCATCACATTCTCTCCTAACTTTCCCCTCAGGATCCTGAGAGCTGGGATCATCACATTCTCTCCTAACTTTCCCCTCATCCTGAGAGCTGGGATCATCACATTCTCTCCTAACTTTCCCCTCATACTGAGAGCCGGGATCATCACATTCTCTCCTAACTTTCCCCTCATCCTGAGAGCTGGGATCATCACATTCTCTCCTAACTTTCCCCTCATCCTGAGAGCTGGGATCATCACATTCTCTCCTAACTTTCCCCCTCATCCTGAGAGCTGGGATCATCACATTCTCTCCTAACTTTCCCCTCATCCTGAGAGCTGGGATCATCACATTCTCTCCTAACTTTCCCCTCAGGATCCTGAGAGCTGGGATCATCACATTCTCTCCTAACTTTCCCCTCAGGATCCTGAGAGCTGGGATCATCACATTCTCTCCTAACTTTCCCCTCATCCTGAGAGCTGGGATCATCACATTCTCTCCTAACTTTCCCCTCATCCTGAGAGCAGGGATCATCACATTCTCTCCAAACTTTCCCCTCAGGATCCTGAGAGCTGGGATCATCACATTCTCTCCTAACTTTCCCCTCAGGATCCTGAGAGCTGGGATCATCACATTCTCTCCTAACTTTCCCCTCAGGATCCTGAGAGCTGGGATCATCACATTCTCTCCTAACTTTCCCCTCATCCTGAGAGCTGGGATCATCACATTCTCTCCTAACTTTCACCCTCATCCTGAGAGCTGGGATCATCACATTCTCTCCTAACTTTCCCCTCATCCTGAGAGCTGGGATCATCACATTCTCTCCTAACATTCCCCTCATCCTGAGAGCTGGGATCATCACATTCTCTCCTAACATTCCCCTCATCCTGAGAGCTGGGATCATCACATTCTCTCCTAACTTTCCCCTCATCCTGAGAGCTGGGATCATCACATTCTCTCCTAACTTTCCCCTCATCCTGAGAGCTGGGATCATCACATTCTCTCCTAACTTTCCCCTCATCCTGAGAGCTGGGATCATCACATTCTCTCCTAACTTTCCCCTCATCCTGAGAGCTGGGATCATCACATTCTCTCCTAACTTTACCCTCATCCTGAGAGCTGGGATCATCACATTCTCTCCTACCTTTCCCCTCAGGATCCTGAGAGCTGGGATCATCACATTCTCTATTAACTTTCCCCTCATCCTGAGAGCTGGGATCATCACATTCTCTCCTAGCTTTCCCGTCATCCTGAGAGCTGGGATCATCACATTCTCTCCTCACTTTACCCTCATCCTGAGAGCTGGGATCATCACATTCTCTCCTAACTTTCCCCTCATCCTGAGAGCTGGGATCATCACATTCTCTCCTAACTTTCCCCTCATCCTGAGAGCTGGGATCATCACATTCTCTCCTAACTTTCCCCCTCATCCTGAGAGCTGGGATCATCACATTCTCTCCTAACTTTCCCCTCATCCTGAGAGCTGGGATCATCACATTCTCCCCTAACTTTCCCCTCAGGATCCTGAGAGCTGGGATCATCACATTCTCTCCTAACTTTCCCCTCAGGATCCTGAGAGCTGGGATCATCACATTCTCTCCTAACTTTCCCCTCATCCTGAGAGCTCGGATCATCACATTCTCTCCTAACTTTCCCCTCATCCTGAGAGCTGGGATCATCACATTCTCTCCAAACTTTCCCCTCAGGATCCTGAGAGCTGGGATCATCACATTCTCTCCTAACTTTCCCCTCAGGATCCTGAGAGCTGGGATCATCACATTCTCTCCTAACTTTCCCCTCAGGATCCTGAGAGCAGGGATCATCACATTCTCTCCTAACTTTCCCCTCATCCTGAGAGCTGGGATCATCACATTCTCTCCTAACTTTCCCCTCAGGATCCTGAGAGCTGGGATCATCACATTCTCTCCTAACTTTCCCCTCATCCTGAGAGCTGGGATCATCACATTCTCTCCTAACTTTCCCCTCATCCTGAGAGCTGGGATCATCACATTCTTTCCTAACTTTCCCCCTCATCCTGAGAGCTGGGATCATCACATTCTCTCCTAACTTTCCCCTCATCCTGAGAGCTGGGATCATCACATTCTCTCCTAACTTTGCCCTCAGGATCCTGAGAGCTGGGATCATCACATTCTCTCCTAACTTTCCCCTCATCCTGAGAGCTGGGATCATCACATTCTCTCCTAACTTTCCCCTCAGGATCCTGAGAGCTGGGATCATCACATTCTCTCCTAACTTTCCCCTCATCCTGAGAGCTGGGATCATCACATTCTCTCCTAACTTTTCCCTCAGGATCCTGAGAGCTGGGATCATCACATTCTCTCCTAACTTTCCCCTCATCCTGAGAGCTGGGATCATCACATTCTCTCCTAACTTTCCCCTCATCCTGAGAGCTGGGATCATCACATTCTCTCCTAACTTTCCCCTCAGGATCCTGAGAGCTGGGATCATCACATTCTCTCCTAACTTTCCCCTCATCCTGAGAGCTGGGATCATCACATTCTCTCCTAACTTTCCCCTCATCCTGAGAGCTGGGATCATCACATTCTCTCCTAACTTTCCCCCTCATCCTGAGAGCTGGGATCATCACATTCTCTCCTAACTTTCCCCTCATCCTGAGAGCTGGGATCATCACATTCTCTCCTAACTTTCCCCTCAGGATCCTGAGAGCTGGAATCATCACATTCTCTCCTAACTTTCCCCTCATCCTGAGAGCTGGGATCATCACATTCTCTCCTAACTTTCCCCTCAGGATCCTGAGAGCTGGGATCATCACATTCTCTCCTAACTTTCCCCTCATCCTGAGAGCTGGGATCATCACATTCTCTCCTAACTTTTCCCTCAGGATCCTGAGAGCTGGGATCATCACATTCTCTCCTAACTTTCCCCTCATCCTGAGAGCTGGGATCATCACATTCTCTCCTAACTTTCCCCTCATCCTGAGAGCTGGGATCATCACATTCTCTCCTAACTTTCCCCCTCATCCTGAGAGCTGGGATCATCACATTCTCTCCTAACTTTCCCCCTCATCCTGAGAGCTGGGATCATCACATTCTCTCCTAACTTTCCCCTCATCCTGAGAGCTGGGATCATCACATTCTCTCCCACCTTTCCACTCAGGATCCTGAGAGCTGGGATCATCACATTCTCTCCTAACTTTCCCTCAGGATCCTAAGAGCTGGGATCATCGCATTCTCTCCTAACTTTACCCTCAGGATCCTGAGAGCTGGGATCATCATATTCTCTCCTAACTTTCCCCTCATCCTGAGAGCTGGGATCATCACATTCTCTCCTAACTTTCCCCTCAGGATCCTGAGAGCTGGGATCATCACATTCTCTCCTAACTTTCCCCTCATCCTGAGAGCTGGGATCATCAAATTCTCTCCTAACTTTCCCCTCATCCTGAGAGCTGGGATCATCACATTCTCTCCTAACTTTCCCCCTCATCCTGAGAGCTGGGATCATCACATTCTCTCCTAACTTTCCCCTCATCCTGAGAGCTGGGATCATCACATTCTCTCCTAACTTTCCCCTCAGGATCCTGAGAGCTGGGATCATCACATTCTCTCCTAACTTTCCCCTCAGGATCCTGAGAGCTGGGATCATCACATTCTCTCCTAACTTTCCCCTCATCCTGAGAGCTCGGATCATCACATTCTCTCCTAACTTTCCCCTCATCCTGAGAGCTGGGATCATCACATTCTCTCCAAACTTTCCCCTCAGGATCCTGAGAGCTGGGATCATCACATTCTCTCCTAACTTTCCCCTCAGGATCCTGAGAGCTGGGATCATCACATTCTCTCCTAACTTTCCCCTCAGGATCCTGAGAGCAGGGATCATCACATTCTCTCCTAACTTTCCCCTCATCCTGAGAGCTGGGATCATCACATTCTCTCCTAACTTTCCCCTCAGGATCCTGAGAGCTGGGATCATCACATTCTCTCCTAACTTTCCCCTCATCCTGAGAGCTGGGATCATCACATTATCTCCTAACTTTCCCCTCATCCTGAGAGCTGGGATCATCACATTCTCTCCTAACTTTCCCCCTCATCCTGAGAGCTGGGATCATCACATTCTCTCCTAACTTTCCCCTCATCCTGAGAGCTGGGATCATCACATTCTCTCCTAACTTTGCCCTCAGGATCCTGAGAGCTGGGATCATCACATTCTCTCCTAACTTTCCCCTCATCCTGAGAGCTGGGATCATCACATTCTCTCCTAACTTTCCCCTCAGGATCCTGAGAGCTGGGATCATCACATTCTCTCCTAACTTTCCCCTCATCCTGAGAGCTGGGATCATCACATTCTCTCCTAACTTTTCCCTCAGGATCCTGAGAGCTGGGATCATCACATTCTCTCCTAACTTTCCCCTCATCCTGAGAGCTGGGATCATCACATTCTCTCCTAACTTTCCCCTCATCCTGAGAGCTGGGATCATCACATTCTCTCCTAACTTTCCCCTCAGGATCCTGAGAGCTGGGATCATCACATTCTCTCCTAACTTTCCCCTCATCCTGAGAGCTGGGATCATCACATTCTCTCCTAACTTTCCCCTCATCCTGAGAGCTGGGATCATCACATTCTCTCCTAACTTTCCCCCTCATCCTGAGAGCTGGGATCATCACATTCTCTCCTAACTTTCCCCTCATCCTGAGAGCTGGGATCATCAAATTCTCTCCTAACTTTCCCCTCAGGATCCTGAGAGCTGGAATCATAACATTCTCTCCTAACTTTCCCCTCATCCTGAGAGCTGGGATCATCACATTCTCTCCTAACTTTCCCCTCATCCTGAGAGCTGGGATCATCACATTCTCTCCTAACTTTCCCCTCATCCTGAGAGCTGGGATCATCACATTCTCTCCTAACTTTTCCCTCAGGATCCTGAGAGCTGGGATCATCACATTCTCTCCTAACTTTCCCCTCATCCTGAGAGCTGGGATCATCACATTCTCTCCTAACTTTCCCCTCATCCTGAGAGCTGGGATCATCACATTCTCTCCTAACTTTCCCCTCATCCTGAGAGCTGGGATCATCACATTCTCTCCTAACTGTCCCCCTCATCCTGAGATCTGGGATCATCACATTCTCTCCTAACTTTCCCCTCATCCTGAGAGCTGGGATCATCACATTCTCTCCCACCTTTCCACTCAGGATCCTGAGAGCTGGGATCATCACATTCTCTCCTAACTTTCCCTCAGGATCCTAAGAGCTGGGATCATCGCATTCTCTCCTAACTTTACCCTCAGGATCCTGAGAGCTG
Organism: Carcharodon carcharias; assembly: GCF_017639515.1. Classification (NCBI taxonomy): domain Eukaryota; kingdom Metazoa; phylum Chordata; class Chondrichthyes; order Lamniformes; family Lamnidae; genus Carcharodon; species Carcharodon carcharias. The sequence goes on from NW_024470767.1 coordinate 3,229,575, forward strand.
GGATCATCATATTCTCTCCTAACTTTCCCCTCATCCTGAGAGCTGGGATCATCACATTCTCTCCTAACTTTCCCCTCAGGATCCTGAGAGCTGGGATCATCACATTCTCTCCTAACTTTCCCCTCATCCTGAGAGCTGGGATCATCAAATTCTCTCCTAACTTTCCCCTCATCCTGAGAGCTGGGATCATCACATTCTCTCCTAACTTTCCCCTCATCCTGAGAGCTGGGATCAACGCATTCTCTCCTAACTTTCCCCTCAGGATCCTGAGAGCTGGGATCATCACATTCTCTCCTAACTTTCCCCTCAGGATCCTGAGAGCTGGGATCATCACATTCTCTCCTAACTTTCCCCTCATCCAGAGAGCTGGGATCATCACATTCTCTCCTAACTTTCCCCTCAGGATCCTGAGAGCTGGGATCATCACATTCTCTCCTAACTTTCACCTCATCCTGAGAGCTGGGATCATCACATTCTCTCCTAACTTTCACCTCATCCTGAGAGCTGGGATCATCACATTCTCTCCTAACTTTCCCCTCAGGATCCTGAGAGCTGGGATCATCACATTCTCTCCTAACTTTCCCCTCAGGATCCTGAGAGCTGGGATCATCACATTCTCTCCTAACTTTCACCCTCATCCTGAGAGCTGGGATCATCACATTCTCTCCTAACTTTCCCCTCAGGATCCTGAGAGCTGGGATCATCACATTCTCTCCTAACTTTCCCCTCAGGATCCTGAAAGCTGGGATCATCACATTCTCTCCTAACTTTCACCCTCATCCTGAGAGCTGGGATCATCACATTCTCTCCTAACTTTCCCCTCATCCTGAGAGCTGGGATCATCACATTCTCTCCTAACTTTCCCCTCAGGATCCTGAGAGCTGGGATCATCACATTCTCTCCTAACTTTCCCCTAAGGATCCTGAGAGCTGGGATCATCACATTCTCTCCTAACTTTCCCCTCATCCTGAGAGCTGGGATCATCACATTCTCTCCTAACTTTCCCCTCATCCTGAGAGCTGGGATCATCACATTCTCTCCTAACTTTCCCCTCATCCTGAGAGCTGGGATCATCACATTCTCTCCTAACTTTCCCCTCAGGATCCTGAGAGCTGGGATCATCACATTCTCTCCTAACTTTCCCTCAGGATCCTAAGAGCTGGGATCATCGCATTCTCTCCTAACTTTACCCTCAGGATCCTGAGAGCTGGGATCATCATATTCTCTCCTAACTTTCCCCTCATCCTGAGAGCTGGGATCATCACATTCTCTCCTAACTTTCCCCTCAGGATCCTGAGAGCTGGGATCATCACATTCTCTCCTAACTTTCCCCTCATCCTGAGAGCTGGGATCATCAAATTCTCTCCTAACTTTCCCCTCATCCTGAGAGCTGGGATCATCACATTCTCTCCTAACTTTCCCCTCATCCTGAGAGCTGGGATCAATGCATTCTCTCCTAACTTTCCCCTCAGGATCCTGAGAGCTGGGATCATCACATTCTCTCCTAACTTTCCCCTCAGGATCCTGAGAGCTGGGATCATCACATTCTCTCCTCACTTTCCCCTCATCCAGAGAGCTGGGATCATCACATTCTCTCCTATCTTTCCCCTCATCCTGAGAGCTGGGATCATCACATTCTCTCCTAACTTTCCCCTCAGGATCCTGAGAGCTGGGATCATCACATTCTCTCCTAACTTTCCCCTCATCCTGAGAGCTGGGATCATCACATTCTCTCCTAACTTTCCCCTCAGGATCCTGAGAGCTGGGATCATCACATTCTCTCCTAACTTTCCCCTCATCCTGAGAGCTGGGATCATCACATTCTCTCCTAACTTTCCCCTCATCCTGACAGCTGGGATCATCACATTCTCTCCTAACTTTCCCCTCATCCTGAGAGCTGGGATCATCACATTCTCTCCTAACTTTCCCCTCAGGATCCTGAGAGCTGGGATCATCACATTCTCTATTAACTTTCCCCTCATCCTGAGAGCTGGGATCATCACATTCTCTCCTAACTTTCCCCTCATCCTGAGAGCTGGGATCATCACATTCTCTCCTAACTTTCCCCTCAGGATCCTGAGAGCTGGGATCATCACATTCTCTCCTAACTTTCCCCTCATCCTGAGAGCTGGGATCATCACATTCTCTCCTAACTTTCCCCTCAGGATCCTGAGAGCTGGGATCATCACATTCTCTCCTAACTTTCCCCTCAGGATCCTGAGAGCTGGGATCAGCACATTCTCTCCTAACTTTGCCCTCCGGATCCTGAGAGCTGGGATCATCACATTCCCTCCTAACTTTCCCCTCATCCTGAGAGCTGGGATCATCACATTCTCTCCTAACTTTCACCCTCATCCTGAGAGCTGGGATCATCACATTCTCTCCTAACTTTCCCCTCATCCTGAGAGCTGGGATCATCAAATTCTCTCCTAACTTTCCCCTCATCCTGAGAGCTGGGATCATCACATTCTCTCCTAACTTTCCCCTCATCCTGAGAGCTGGGATCATCACATTCTCTCCTAACTTTCCCCTCATCCTGAGAGCTGGGATCATCACATTCTCTCCTAACTTTCCCCTCATCCTGAGAGCTGGGATCATCACATTCTCTCCGAACTTTCCCCTCATCCTGAGAGCTGGGATCATCACATTCTCTCCTAACTTTCCCCTCATCCTGAGAGCTGGGATCATCACATTCTCTCCTAACTTTCCCCTCATCCTGAGAGCTGGGATCATCACATTCTCTCCTAACTTTCCCCTCAGGCTCCTGAGAGCTGGGATCATCACATTCTCTATTAACTTTCCCCTCATCCTGAGAGCTGGGATCATCACATTCTCTCCTAACTTTCCCCTCATCCTGAGAGCTGGGATCATCACATTCTCTCCTAGCTTTCCCCTCATCCTGAGAGCTGGGATCATCACATTCTCTCCTCACTTTACCCTCATCCTGAGAGCTGGGACCATCACATTCTCTCCTAACTTTCCCCTCATCCTGAGAGCTGGGATCATCACATTCTCTCCTAACTTTCCCCCCATCCTGAGAGCTGGGATCATCACATTCTCTCCTAACTTTCCCCCTCACCCTGAGAGCTGGGATCATCACATTCTCTCCTAACTTTCCCCTCAGGATCCTGAGAGCTGGGATCATCACATTCTCTCCTAACTTTCCCCTCATCCTGAGAGCTGGGATCATCACATTCTCTCCTAACTTTCCCCTCATCCTGAGAGCCGGGATCATCACATTCTCTCCTAACTTTCCCCTCATCCTGAGAGCTGGGATCATCACATTCTCTCCTAACTTTCCCCTCATCCTGAGAGCTGGGATCATCACATTCTCTCCTAACTTTCCCCCTCATCCTGAGAGCTGGGATCATCACATTCTCTCCTAACTTTCCCCTCATCCTGAGAGCTGGGATCATCACATTCTCTCCTAACTTTCCCCTCAGGATCCTGAGAGCTGGGATCATCACATTCTCTCCTAACTTTCCCCTCAGGATCCTGAGAGCTGGGATCATCACATTCTCTCCTAACTTTCCCCTCATCCTGAGAGCTGGGATCATCACATTCTCTCCTAACTTTCCCCTCATCCTGAGAGCAGGGATCATCACATTCTCTCCAAACTTTCCCCTCAGGATCCTGAGAGCTGGGATCATCACATTCTCTCCTAACTTTCCCCTCAGGATCCTGAGAGCTGGGATCATCACATTCTCTCCTAACTTTCCCCTCAGGATCCTGAGAGCTGGGATCATCACATTCTCTCCTAACTTTCCCCTCATCCTGAGAGCTGGGATCATCACATTCTCTCCTAACTTTCCCTCATCCTCAGAGCTGGGATCATCACATTCTCTCCTAACTTTCCCCTCATCCTGAGAGCTGGGATCATCACATTCTCTCCTAACATTCCCCTCATCCTGAGAGCTGGGATCATCACATTCTCTCCTAACTTTCCCCTCATCCTGAGAGCTGGGATCATCACATTCTCTCCTAACTTTCCCCTCATCCTGAGAGCTGGGATCATCACATTCTCTCCTAACTTTCCCCTCATCCTGAGAGCTGGGATCATCACATTCTCTCCTAACTTTCCCCTCATCCTGAGAGCTGGGATCATCACATTCTCTCCTAACTTTCCCCTCATCCTGAGAGCTGGGATCATCACATTCTCTCCTAACTTTACCCTCATCCTGAGAGCTGGGATCATCACATTCTCTCCTACCTTTCCCCTCAGGATCCTGAGAGCTGGGATCATCACATTCTCTATTAACTTTCCCCTCATCCTGAGAGCTGGGATCATCACATTCTCTCCTAGCTTTCCCGTCATCCTGAGAGCTGGGATCATCACATTCTCTCCTAACTTTACCCTCATCCTGAGAGCTGGGATCATCACATTCCCTCCTAACTTTCCCCTCATCCTGAGAGCTGGGATCATCACATTCTCTCCTAACTTTCCCCTCATCCTGAGAGCTGGGATCATCACATTCTCTCCTAACTTTCCCCCTCATCCTGAGAGCTGGGATCATCACATTCTCTACTAACCTTCCCCTCATCATGAGAGCTGGGATCATCACATTCTCTCCTAACTTTCCCCTCAGGATCCTGAGAGCTGGGATCATCACATTCTCTCCTAACTTTCCCCTCAGGATCCTGAGAGCTGGGATCATCACATTCTCTCCTAACTTTCCCCTCATCCTGAGAGCTCGGATCATCACATTCTCTCCTAACTTTCCCCTCATCCTGAGAGCTGGGATCATCACATTCTCTCCTAACTTTCCCCTCAGGATCCTGAGAGCTGGGATCATCACATTCTCTCCTAACTTTCCCCTCAGGATCCTGAGAGCAGGGATCATCACATTCTCTCCTAACTTTCCCCTCATCCTGAGAGCTGGGATCATCACATTCTCTCCTAACTTTCCCCTCAGGATCCTGAGAGCTGGGATCATCACATTCTCTCCTAACTTTCCCCTCATCCTGAGAGCTGGGATCATCACATTCTCTCCTAACTTTCCCCTCATCCTGAGAGCTGGGATCATCACATTCTTTCCTACCTTTCCCCCTCATCCTGAGAGCTGGGATCATCACATTCTCTCCTAACTTTCCCCTCATCCTGAGAGCTGGGATCATCACATTCTCTCCTAACTTTCCCCTCAGGATCCTGAGAGCTGGGATCATCACATTCTCTCCTAACTTTCCCCTCATCCTGAGAGCTGGGATCATCACATTCTCTCCTAACTTTCCCCTCAGGATCCTGAGAGCTGGGATCATCACATTCTCTCCTAACTTTCCCCTCATCCTGAGAGCTGGGATCATCACATTCTCTCCTAACTTTTCCCTCAGGATCCTGAGAGCTGGGATCATCACATTCTCTCCTAACTTTCCCCTCATCCTGAGAGCTGGGATCATCACATTCTCTCCTAACTTTCCCCTCATCCTGAGAGCTGGGATCATCACATTCTCTCCTAACTTTCCCCTCAGGATCCTGAGAGCTGGGATCATCACATTCTCTCCTAACTTTCCCCTCATCCTGAGAGCTGGGATCATCACATTCTCTCCTAACTTTCCCCTCATCCTGAGAGCTGGGATCATCACATTCTCTCCTAACTTTCCCCCTCATCCTGAGAGCTGGGATCATCACATTCTCTCCTAACTTTCCCCTCATCCTGAGAGCTGGGATCATCACATTCTCTCCTAACTTTCCCCTCAGGATCCTGAGAGCTGGAATCATCACATTCTCTCCTAACTTTCCCCTCATCCTGAGAGCTGGGATCATCACATTCTCTCCTAACTTTCCCCTCAGGATCCTGAGAGCTGGGATCATCACATTCTCTCCTAACTTTCCCCTCATCCTGAGAGCTGGGATCATCACATTCTCTCCTAACTTTTCCCTCAGGATCCTGAGAGCTGGGATCATCACATTCTCTCCTAACTTTCCCCTCATCCTGAGAGCTGGGATCATCACATTCTCTCCTAACTTTCCCCTCATCCTGAGAGCTGGGATCATCACATTCTCTCCTAACTTTCCCCCTCATCCTGAGAGCTGGGATCATCACATTCTCTCCTAACTTTCCCCCTCATCCTGAGAGCTGGGATCATCACATTCTCTCCTAACTTTCCCCTCATCCTGAGAGCTGGGATCATCACATTCTCTCCCACCTTTCCACTCAGGATCCTGAGAGCTGGGATCATCACATTCTCTTAACGTTCCCCTCATCCTGAGAGCTGGATTCATCACATTCTCTCCAAACTTTCCCCCTCATCCTGAGAGTTGCGATCAACATATTCTCTCTTAACTTTCCCCGTCATCCTGAGAGATGGGACCATCACATTCTCACTTAACTTTCCCCTCATCCTGAGAGCTGGGATCATCACATTCTCTCCTAACTTTCCCCTCATCCTGAGAGCTGGGATCATCACATTCTCTCCTAACTTTACCCTCATCCTGAGAGCTGGGATCATCACATTCTCTCCTAACTTTCCCCTCATCCTGAGAGCTGGGATCATCACATTCTCTCCTAACTTTACCCTCATCCTGAGAGCTGGGATCATCACATTCTCTGCTAACTTTCCCCTCAGGATCCTGAGCGCTGGGCTCACTGCAGCAGACAAAGGCTGTAGATCCATGATACCATGGAAACAGAACCAAGAATAAAATAAGAGGAGTCATCAGGTCTTTGTGAGGACTGAATGAGGGACAACAACCCTCCCCTACAATTACAGGGCAGTATGTAGGCCACAAATCTGCCCAGGAATTGGAAAACATGTGTTTTTATTTGTAAAGAATGCAGAATAGACACAGTTTCTTAGAGAGATTTCTCACAGTCGACCCTCTGCAATGGCCGAGCGTGTACATCCCTTTCTCTCTCTCTTGGGGCTCAGCGTCCATTCCCATAGATAAGTGGCATTCTGTTGTCTCAACAACATACACTTAGATAGCACCTTTAGAATAGAAACCATCCCCCAAGGTCCTTCTCAACAGACAGAAGAAAAAACAGGCTGTTAGCAAGACACTGACAATGAGCACTGCAGAATTAGCATAAAAGATGTGTTTCAAGGGTATTTGTAAAGGTGGAAAGAGGGTGCATGGAGGGTGGAATGTGATAGGGAAAATGGGGAAAGCGTGAGAATATGAGAGGGCGAATAAGAAGGGGGAATGAGAGACAGAGTGACTGAGTCACTCAACAGTATTACAGTGTAAGGGGTGACAGCAGCATACATAATATGGTCATTATCCTGACTGGGAGGGAGTGGGCTGACATTCCTTAGTTGCCCCTTTATATACCGCAGCTGGTACAAGTGCTAGGGCCATAGGATATGGTTCAATCCCTCAGCTAGAGGTGGAGTGTGGGCCCGCAGCAAAGCACAGTCGGCACAAACAGTAACTGCATAACTTGGACAGAGGGGCCCAGGGACCATTGCACAAGGATTCTAAATTCACCTTGCCCATGTCACTCTGACAACCAGTGGAGAGAGCAGCCAGAGTGAGGGCACTGGGGTACACACCCTGATACAGGACAGTCAGCCAGTGGAGAGAGCAGCCAGAGTGTGGGCACTGGGGTACACACCCTGATACAGGACAGTCAGCCAGTGGAGAGAGCAGCCAGAGTGTGGGCACTGGGGTACACACCCTGATACAGGACAGTCAGCCAGTGGAGAGAGCAGTCAGAGTGTGGGCACTGGGGTACACACCCTGATACAGGACAGTCAGCCAGTGGAGAGAGCAGCCAGAGTGTGGGCACTGGGGTACACACCCTGATACAGGACAGTCAGCCAGTGGAGAGAGCAGCCAGAGTGTGGGCACTGGGGTACACACCCTGATACAGGACAGTCAGCCAGTGGAGAGAGCAGCCAGAGTGTGGGCACTGGGGTACACACCCTGATACAGGACAGTCAGCCAGTGGAGAGAGCAGCCAGAGTGTGGGCACTGGGGTACACACCCTGAGCTACAGGACAGTCAATGGTGTATGGAGGAATCAGACAACAAAACTAAGATAAGCTGAAGCTTACACTTTCACACGCGAACAACCAAACAGGAGGCCATTCTGCCCCTCAAGCCTGTTCTGGTGTTCAATTCAATCAAGGCCAAACTGTATCTTAACTCCATCTCGCCACCTTGGTTCATGCGATATACTTGGGGTTATTGAATGAGCCAGTCCAACAGCACGTTACCCCAACAATTGAATTTACTTTGTACGCCAGGCAGCCTGTGCAATTTCTATTACTTCAACTGCCTTGGCAAACAGAGTCACATGACAGCATGGATGCAGGCCAAGGTGAGCTATAATCTCAGGTCAACTGCATTAATGCAAGGTCACAATTAAATGTTACCTCGCTTCACCACTTTAATGGGATCCTCCACAATAGATTGATTCAGCAGCTCACCGGGAGGTACTTTTTGTTCATTCATGGGACGTGGGCTTCGCTGGCTAGACCAGTGTTTATTGCCCATCCCTAACTGCCCTTGTTCAGAAGGTATTTAAGAGTCTGAACAAGGGCAGTGAGTCAGCCATATTGCTGTGAGTCTGGAGTCACATGTAGGCCAGACTGGGTAAGGAGGGCAGATTTCCTTCCCTAAAGGGACATTAGTGACCCAGGTGGGTTTTTACAACAATCGACAATGATTTCCAATAAAAATTCCAGGTTATTATGGGATTTAAATTCCACCATCTGCTGTGGCGGGATTCGAACCCAGGTCCCCAGGGCATCACCCTGGGTCCCAGCGACAATACCACTCTGCTACCACCTCCCCCTGCAAGGCTGCAGGGGGCGAAATACTGAAAAGGGGTTCTCTACCCCGGAGAGCACAGGAGAAATCACTGATTCGATGGGCTTGCACAGCACAAGCGGCGCAGACACTGAATGAGCAACCGGCAATGCCTGGGCAGCTTATTGCACTCATTGTTCAGATTGCATAAACACACTGGGCAAACCAAATGCTGCCAGCATCTCAACGTATTTATCTAGCATGGTGCAAGTATTAACAGTGTACTATTTATACTGCAAACAGCTTGGATTTGTTTGGTTCAGGGTACAGTACAGGACCACAGTGATGTTAATAAACAATACTCTCAACTTCATTCAAGTACCCAAGAAAAAAGGGTCTCGCAGGTGTATGTGAAGTACTAATGGTTCCTGGGTCATATGTTCAACTGGCAGTAGACCGAGGTCAGCAAACATGAAATCTGTAGTTACGTTTATTTGGTTAGGCCCAGAATAGAGAAGTCATAGGCTCTCCCCTCCCCCAAACCGTCAGGAGAGAGAATGTTAGGGAATGGTTCAAACTGTGCGTCGGGAGAAATCAGCCCCTCACATCAGCTTTATTGAACTCAAATTCAAAATTAGTCACGGTAGAGATTTGCACTCCTGGTCTCTGGACCTTGTCCTGTACCATAACGACCTCAGCAGAGAATGGGAAGAATAAGAATCTGCAAGTAAGGCATTCCCTGATTACTACTGAACATTGCCCAGCAGCCAGCTCCAAGAAAAGGACACAGAGGTCCCAGAGACTCCACACGAACAGTAGCTGCATAATATCCCAGGGATGAGGGACCTCAGTTCATGTGGAGAGACTGGGAGAAGCTGGGATTGTTCCCCTTTGAGCAGAGAAGGTTAAGGGGGAGATTGAATCGAGGCGTTCAAAATCAGGAGAGGTGTGGATAGAGTGAATAAGGAGAAACTGTTTCCAGCAGCAGGAGGGTCGGTAACCAGAGGGACACAGATTGAAGAGAATCGGTAATAGAGCTAGAGGGGGAGATGAGGAGAATGTTTTTTTACACAGCGAGTTGTTGTGATCTGGGAGGCGCTGCCTGAAAGGGCAGTGGAAGCAGATTCAATAGGAACTTTCAAAAGGGGGAATTAGATAAATACTCGAAAAGGAGAAATTTGCAGGACTGTGGTGGGGTGGGGGGGGGGGGGGGGGGGGGGGGGAACTAATTGGGTAGAACTTTCATAGGCCCAGGGACAGGCACAATGGGCCGAATGGCCTCCTCCTGTCCCGTGTGTGTAGCCTTCCTTCAGCGAGCTTACTATACGTTTAGATATTCTGAAACTACCAGGAAATCCTAACATTGTAGGCAAGGATTTAAATGGCTCCCCTATTCCCAGAGCAGCACAGCAAACACCCAATGGTTCCACGCTGAAACATAGCAGGAACGTTGACATTTGACCACAGCTAACAGATCGCCTCTCGTTTCTGAACGGGGAAATGGAAGTGAAGGGTCCCTCGCAGTGAATGGTGATGCTGCAGATCTGGGAAACTGTAGCTTCTGACACTCAATCTCATGGTACTTGTGTGTAACCACAGGCATGATTATATCACAGGACGGTGACGCCCAAGCAGAGTGTGACACATACATAACAGGTTTAATGCAAGGTGTCAAGTTTGTTAAACCACCCAAGCCAGAAGGCTACAGGTTCGTGCCCACTCTGGGAGTACAGCACCCAATCTAGGTGACGGCAGAGTCGTGCAGAGGGGGCACGGGGGGGGGCGCTGCTCTGTCCAGGTGGTTATCTTTCTGAACATATTAAACCGAGGCCTTGCATGCATCTGGGAAAGATCCCAAGGCACTTTTTAAAAAGGAGCAGGAAACCTCTTTCATCGTTCCAGCCGATATTTATCCCTGAACCAACAGCAAAGACAAGATCTGGTTATTAATCACACATGTTTTTGGGATCCTGCTGTGCACAGGTCAGGTGCTGCAGCTCATCCATTCCAACACTGACTCCACTTCAACACAAATGGACCTTGTCAGTTGTAAATACACTTTGCAATGCCCAAGATCATGTAATGCGTTGTATAAATACACAGTCCTTCTTCCAATACATTACAGATATTTCCAGTCAGTGCTGAATGTTATATTTGCAGCAAATCCTTTCCAAAACAGCACATTTCATAGGTCCTGCCAGCAAACAATCTCAAGGTGGAAATACACCTGTCATACACAGAGAGCAGGGCTGCTGGGTGCTAGCCACCTGACCAGAATCCATCTTGTACCACAGCAGCACAAGAGAACATTTTAATCCAAGTTAAAACCAAGAGTAACAAGCAGCCTTGCATCAGTCAGTTCCACTCAGGCATTACCAGACTTCATTCTATTTCCCACCTTCAAAATAGACTCACAGGCGTTTACAGCACAGAAGGAGGCCATTCGGCCCATCATGTCCTCGCCAGTCAACAAAGATCTGACTACACTAATCCCATTTTCCAGCCCTTGGCCCATAGCCCCAGAGACTATGACAACGCAAGTGAATATCTAAATACTTCTTAAATGTTACAAGAGTTTCTGACTCAACCACCCTTTCAGGCAGTGAGTTCCAGACTCCCACCACCCTCTGGGTGAAAACATTTTTCCTCAACTCCCCTCTTATCTTCTAACTCCTACCTTAAATCTATGCCCCCTGGTTATTGGCCCCTCTACTAATGGAAAAAGTACCTTCCTATCCACCCCGTCTATGCCCCTCAGAATCTTATACACCTCTATCAGGTCCCCTCTCAACCTTCGCTGCTCCAAGGAAAACAACCCCAGCCTATCCAACCTTTCCTCATAGCTCAGACTCTCCAGCCCAGGCAGCATCCTGGTAAATCTCCTCTGCACCCCCTCCAGTACAATCACATCCTTCCTATAATGTGCTGTCCGGAGCTGCACACAATACTCTAGTTGTGGCCTCACCAGCGTTTTATACAGTTCCAGCATCACCTCCCTGCTCTTGTATTCTATCCCTCGGCTAATAAAGGCAATTATCCCATATGCCTTCTTAACCACCTTATATACCTGCCCTGCTCCCTTCAGGGATCTGTGGACATGCACACCAAGGTCCTTCTGATCTTCTGTACTTTCCAGGGTCCTACCATTCATAGTGTAATCCCTTGTCTTGTTAGCCCTCACCAAGTGCATTACCTCACATTTTTCCATTTGCCACTGCTCTGCCCACCTGACCAGTCCATTGATATCCTCCTGCAGTTTACAGCTATCCTCCTCACTATTTACCACTCTACCAATTTTTGTGTCATCTGCAAACTTCTTGATCATACCCCCTACATTTACATCCAAATCATTTATGTACACCACAAACAGCAAGGACCCCAGCACTGAGCCCTGTGGAACCCCACTGGAAACAGATTTCCAGTCACAGAAACACCCCTCTACCATCACCCTCTGCTTCCTGCCTCTCAGCCAATTTTGGATCCAATGTGCCATTTTGCCTTGGATCCCATGGGCTCTTACTTTCTTGACCAACCTGCCATGAGGGACCTTTTCAAAAACCTTGCTAAAGTTCATGTGAACAACATCAAATGCATTATCCGCATCAACACTCCTGGTTACCTCCTCAAAAAACTCAATCAAATTTGTCAAACACGATCTTCCCTTCACAAATCCATGCTGACTATCCCTGACTAATCCGTGTCTCTCCAAATGCAGATATATTCTGTCCCTCAAAATTCTTTCTAATAACTTCCGAGAGAAAATGTGCAGTGAGTATTTGTCTCTCCCAGATACGCTGCCCCCTTGTTGGGATACTGGTTCCACATGCACAAGGGTCTCATTAGTCTTTGTCAGTCTAGGACAAACAAGTAAATTTGACCAGATATACCAGACTCAAACCCCACCCCCCCACCCTATCAAAGTGGTCAGGTTGACTCGGTTAGCAGCACACTCGTAGCAAGGTAGTGCTGTGCTGTCCAGGGTCTTTCACATTAGACACTAACCAGCATCAGGCTGGTTAAGGTCCCACAGCATTACTGGAAGAATAGGGAGTTCTCCTGGTGTCCTGGGCCCATACTCCTCCCTGAACCAAGATCAGCAAAATTAGATGAATGCAGCAGTGATTTGTTTGTGGGACCTTGCTGGGTGTGAATTACCCATCACATTTCACTGACGTAATAGCTCTGTTTCAAAGGTGCAGAATGACCTGAAGATCTGAGCAGGTGATCGATGGCTGTGAGTTCCTTCTCGTTCTCTCCTAAGGGGGTTGACACCACTAGGTTATGTCAGCTAACTTAGCACACACTGCCTTTAGATTCTTCAGCTGCTGTGTCAGGTAGCTCAGGTTCAGCACAGCCATGAATGGCAGCAAGGATCTTGCCAAGTTAAGGAAAAAGGCTTGTTCC
>NW_024470767.1:3247670-3251991 GCF_017639515.1 Carcharodon carcharias
AAGGCCCCGGCCCGGTCCCCGTCCCCGACTCCAAGCCGTTCGTGAAACTTCGGCCATTTCCGGCACCCCCCCCCCCCCCCCCCCCACAAATCCCCCTCTGGCTCCCAGCACCCCCTCCCCCACCGGCGAAGTTCGCAACTTTACGTCAGAGGCGAGCCTCCGGTCAAGTTACGCCCCCTTTTTCGAAGGTCCCACCCCCCACTTCCCAGGCAAACCACAACCACTAGCCCCCCCACCCCGACCCGCCGGCCACCACCCCGCCACCCCCCCGACCTCGACCCCGCCCACGCCCCCGACCCCGCCCACGCCCCCGACCCCGCCCACGCCCCGCCCCTCAAGTGCTCGGCAGCTCTCGGCTTTTTCCGGAGCCTAAACTCTTCCGCGTTCGTTCGGGGGATCCCGGGAGATCCTCGGCAATTCCCGCCGCTGCCGGGCGTGGAGCCTGGTCTCGGCTATTTTTAAGGAGCTGGTCATGCATGGGAACAAGTGGGAAATGAGTAAAGAAAGTGGGGGGTGGGGGGGGTGAGGGGGGGAGGGGCGGGGGGTGAGAGAGGGAGGGATGTGGGGGTGAGAGAGGGAGGGATGTGGGGGTGAGAGAGGGAGGGATGTGGGGGTGAGAGAGGGAGAGGGAGGGGGAGGGGGAGGGATGTGGGGGTGAGAGAGGGAGGGATGTGGGGGTGAGAGAGGGAGGGGGAGGGGGAGGGATGTGGGGGTGAGAGGGGGAGGGATGTGGGGGTGAGAGAGGGAGGGATGTGGGGGTGATAGGGGGAGGGATGTGGGGGTGAGAGAGGGAGGGATGTGGGGGTGATAGGGGGAGGGATGTGGGGGTGAGAGAGGGAGGGATGTGGGGGTGAGAGAGGGAGGGATGTGGGGGTGAGAGAGGGAGGGATGTGGGGGTGAGAGAGGGAGGGATGTGGGGGTGAGAGAGGGAGGGATGTGGGGGTGAGAGAGGGAGGGATGTGGGGGTGAGAGAGGGAGGGATGTGGGGGTGAGAGAGGGAGGGATGTGGGGGTGAGAGAGGGAGAGGGAGGGGGAGGGGGAGGGATGTGGGGGTGAGAGAGGGAGGGATGTGGGGGTGAGAGAGGGAGGGGGAGGGGGAGGGATGTGGGGGTGAGAGGGGGAGGGATGTGGGGGTGAGAGAGGGAGGGATGTGGGGGTGATAGGGGGAGGGATGTGGGGGTGAGAGAGGGAGGGATGTGGGGGTGATAGGGGGAGGGATGTGGGGGTGAGAGAGGGAGGGATGTGGGGGTGAGAGAGGGAGGGATGTGGGGGTGAGAGAGGGAGGGATGTGGGGGTGAGAGAGGGAGGGATGTGGGGGTGAGAGAGGGAGGGATGTGGGGGTGAGAGAGGGAGGGATGTGGGGGTGAGAGAGGGAGGGATGTGGGGGTGAGAGAGGGAGAGGGAGGGGGAGGGGGAGGGATGTGGGGGTGAGAGAGGGAGGGATGTGGGGGTGAGAGAGGGGAGGGGGAGGGGGAGGGATGTGGGGGTGAGAGGGGGAGGGATGTGGGGGTGAGAGAGGGAGGGATGTGGGGGTGATAGGGGGAGGGATGTGGGGGTGAGAGAGGGAGGGATGTGGGGGTGATAGGGGGAGGGATGTGGGGGTGAGAGAGGGAGGGATGTGGGGGTGAGAGGGGGAGGGGGAGGGGGAGGGATGTGGGGGTGAGAGAGGGAGGGATGTGGGGGTGAGAGGGGGAGGGGGAGGGGGAGGGATGTGGGGGTGAGAGGGGGAGGGATGTGGGGGTGAGAGAGGGAGGGATGTGGGGGTGAGAGGGGGAGGGGGAGGGGGAGGGATGTGGGGGTGAGAGGGGGAGGGATGTGGGGGGTGAGAGAGGGAGGGATGTGGGGGTGAGAGGGGAGGGGGGAGGGGGAGGGATGTGGGGGTGAGAGGGGGAGGGATGTGGGGGTGAGAGAGGGAGGGATGTGGGGGTGATAGGGGGAGGATGTGGGGGTGAGAGAGGGAGGGATGTGGGGGTGAGAGGGGGAGGGATGTGGGGGTGAGAGGGGGAGGGATGTGGGGGTGAGAGAGGGAGGGATGTGGGGGTGAGAGAGGGAGGGATGTGGGGGTGAGAGGGGGAGGGATGTGGGGTGAGAGAGGGAGGGGGAGGGGGAGGGGTGGGGGTGAGAGAGGGAGGGATGTGGGGGTGAGAGAGGGAGGGATGTGGGGGTGAGAGAGGGAGGGATGTGGGGGTGAGAGAGGGAGGGATGTGGGGGTGAGAGAGGGAGGGATGGGGGGGTGAGAGGGGGAGGGGTGGGGGGTGAGAGGGGGAGGGGTGGGGGGTGAGAGAGGGAGGGATGTGGGGGTGAGAGAGGGAGGGATGTGGGGGTGAGAGAGGGAGGGGGAGGGGTGAGAGAGGGAGGGGTGTGGGGGGTGAGAGAGGGAGGGATGTGGGGGTGAGAGAGGGAGGGATGTGGGGGTGAGAGAGGGAGGGGGAGGGGGTGAGAGAGGGAGGGGTGTGGGGGGTGAGAGAGGGAGGGATGTGGTGTGTGAGAGAGGGAGGGATGTGGGGGTGAGAGAGGGAGGGATGTGGGGGTGAGAGAGGGAGGGATGTGGGGGTGAGAGAGGGAGGGATGTGGGGGGGAGAGAGGGAGGGATGTGGGGGTGAGAGGGGGAGGGGGAGGGGTGAGAGAGGGAGGGGTGTGGGGGGTGAGAGAGGGAGGGGGAGGGGTGAGAGAGGGAGGGGTGTGGGGGGTGAGAGAGGGAGGGATGTGGGGGTGAGAGAGGGAGGGGTGTGGGGGGTGAGAGAGGGAGGGATGTGGGGGTGAGAGAGGGAGGGATGTGGGGGTGAGAGAGGGAGGGGGAGGGGTGAGAGAGGGAGGGGTGTGGGGGGTGAGAGAGGGAGGGATGTGGGGGTGAGAGAGGGAGGGATGTGGGGGTGAGAGAGGGAGGGATGTGGGGGTGAGAGAGGGAGGGATGTGGGGGTGAGAGAGGGAGGGATGTGGGGGTGAGAGGGGGAGGGGGAGGGATGTGGGGGTGAGAGAGGGAGGGATGTGGGGGTGAGAGAGGGAGGGATGTGGGGGTGAGAGAGGGAGGGATGTGGGGGTGAGAGGGGGAGGGGGAGGGATGTGGGGGTGAGAGAGGGAGGGATGTGGGGGTGAGAGAGGGAGGGATGTGGGGGTGAGAGGGGGAGGGGTGGGGGGTGAGAGAGGGAGGGATGTGGGGGTGAGAGAGGGAGGGATGTGGGGGTGAGAGGGGGAGGGGGAGGGATGTGGGGGTGAGAGAGGGAGGGATGTGGGGGTGAGAGAGGGAGGGATGTGGGGGTGAGAGGGGGAGGGGTGGTGGGTTGAGAGAGGGAGGGGTGTGGGGGGTGAGAGAGGGAGGGATGTGGGGGTGAGAGAGGGAGGGGGAGGGATGTGGGGGTGAGAGGGGGAGGGGGAGGGATGTGGGGGTGAGAGAGGGAGGGATGTGGGGGTGAGAGAGGGAGGGATGTGGGGGTGAGAGGGGGAGGGGTGGGGGGTGAGAGAGGGAGGGATGTGGGGGTGAGAGAGGGAGAGGGAGGGGGAGGGGGAGGGATGTGGGGGTGAGAGAGGGAGGGATGTGGGGGTGATAGGGGGAGGGATGTGGGGGTGAGAGAGGGAGGGATGTGGGGGTGAGAGGGGGAGGGGGAGGGGGAGGGATGTGGGGGTGAGAGGGGGAGGGATGTGGGGGTGAGAGAGGGAGGGATGTGGGGGTGATAGGGGGAGGGATGTGGGGGTGAGAGAGGGAGGGATGTGGGGGTGAGAGGGGGAGGGGGAGGGGGAGGGATGTGGGGGTGAGAGGGGGAGGGATGTGGGGGTGATAGGGGGAGGGATGTGGGGGTGAGAGAGGGAGGGATGTGGGGGTGATAGGGGGAGGGATGTGGGGGTGATAGGGGGAGGGATGTGGGGGTGAGAGAGGGAGGGATGTGGGGGTGAGAGGGGGAGGGGGAGGGGGAGGGATGTGGGGGTGAGAGAGGGAGGGATGTGGGGGTGATAGGGGGAGGGATGTGGGGGTGAGAGAGGGAGGGATGTGGGGGTGAGAGGGGGAGGGGGAGGGGGAGGGATGTGGGGGTGAGAGAGGGAGGGATGTGGGGGTGAGAGGGGGAGGGGGAGGGGGAGGGATGTGGGGGTGAGAGGGGGAGGGATGTGGGGGTGAGAGAGGGAGGGATGTGGGGGTGAGAGGGGGAGGGGGAGGGGGAGGGATGTGGGGGTGAGAGGGGGAGGGATGTGGGGGTGAGAGAGGGAGGGGGAGGGGGAGGGGTGGGGGTGAGAGAGGGAGGGATGTGGGGGTGAGAGAGGGAGGGATGTGGGGGTGAGAGAGGGAGGGATGTGGGGGTGAGAGAGGGAGGGATGTGGGGGTGAGAGA